>NC_134363.1:70147179-70377179 GCF_048569485.1 Anomaloglossus baeobatrachus
AGGTCCGTGACGTCACCGCCAGTGTCAGTCTCGGGTCGGAAGCGATAGGTGATGTGACAAGCGGCGGCCATGGAGGACAGTGACAGCGCTGAGGTCGGGATGGCGGGACTTCATCACCGCAGGTAAGCCGAGCGAGCGAGCGAGCGGGCGGGCGGGCGGGCGGGCGGGGGGGGGGGGGGTGTGGATGTGTGTGTGTGTGTGTGTGTTTGTGTATGTGTATGTATGTGTACATGCCGCGGGCAGGAGGGGGTGGAGCGAGCTGAGCGGGAAAGTGTGGGCTTCCTGCACGTAACTAAGATAAACATCGGGTTACTAACCAAAGCGCTTTGCTTGGATACCCGATGTTTATCTTGGTTACCATCTTCTGGCAGGCTGCCAGCGATGGCTCCTGCACACTGTAGCTGTAAAAAGCCCTACTTTTTGCTGCTAGAACCGTTCTCGAACGTATCTAGAACTATCGAGCTTTTAGCAAAAAGCTCGAGTTCTAGTTCGATCTCGAACAGCCCAAAAATCACTCGAGCCTAGAACTGGAGAACCACGAACCACGAACCGCGCTCAACTCTAGTCTTGAAGCTTGTGGACTTCTTTAAGGTTGATCTTTGGGATGTCCTGCAGTCTCTTGAATAGGGCTTTCTCTATTGCTTCTGCGCTGCCTAAGGTGTGTTCCAGTCTCTGCCATGCAGCAGCAAGACCTGCTTTTGCTTGTCCCACATAGACGGTTCTGAGGCTCTTGATACGGTTTGTAGAGCCTGGGCCCAACCACTTGATCAGGAGGTTGAGCTCCTGTTCTGCAGTGAAGTTGAGATTGGCGATGGCTGCCTTGAAAGTTGCTTTCCAGGCTCTGTAGCTCTCTGCACGATCATCAAATTTCGTGAGACTAGTGTTGATTAGCTCTCTGCTCACCATGAACCTGGCAAACTCAGACATATCTGATTTCTCACCACTTGTTGCCACGATGACTCGTGATGCCCCTGGGGCGTATGGGCTGCCTGGCGTGAATGGATGAGATGTTCCCGGGTAGAATGACGTTGCTGCAGGGTTGAGCTGTGGTTTAGCCTCTGTAGATTCTGATGACTGCTGCTTGAGCTGTGGAAGTGGGTAAGGAAACACTTGGTTGCCATCTTGCCGTGGTGACTGTGTTTGAGAGGGCACCTCTTGGTGACTGTTATTAATTTGCTTGGGTGCTTTAGGTGGCACTGGCACTGGTAGAGGTAAGTTGGAGGTTTCGATGTTGTCGGCTTGGACCGTACTGCAAACTGGGGTTGCTACAGGTAACTGATTCAGTACATAGTCTCTTGTGCGATCAACTGGATTGTCTGCTTCCAGTGGTGGCGAGTGAGCTGGAGCAGGACCTTGGATCAATGCTTGCTCAAGTAGTCTCACTTTAGCTAGTGCAACTTCCTCTTCCATCTGTAACCGAAGAATCTTTATCCGAGCCTCCGCTTCTGCCCTTTTGGCTTCTGCTTTAGCAGTTTTTGCCTTTGCAAGGGCTTCTGCTTCTGCCCTTTTGGCTTCTGCTTCTGTCCTTTTGGCTTCTTCCTCTACTTCTCTTTCTGTGAAGGAACGTCTCACCTTGGATTCCTCTGCTCTTATGCGGGCCTCTAGTATCCTGTCGCTCAGGGCTGAGCTTCTTGAGGATGATGACCCGGATGACCGAGAGGAACGTCTAGATGAGGTTGATCGGTGTGATCTGGTTTCTTGCTGGTGAGAGATACGGTGTTCGGCCTTGTCTATGGCATCTTGCACCTTGGCATCTCTTTCCTTGTCTACCTCTTCTGCCTTGCTCAGGTCTGAAAGAGCTTCATCAATTTTAGAGTCTTTTAGAAAGGTAATGTACCTTGTTGACAGTCTCTTGTATCTTTCATGAGCTGTGTTCAGCTGTTCCAGAGCGGCTTGTAAGCATGTGGCATCATGTGATGAGGATTCAAGTCTTGACATGTAATAGTTGACTCGTTCCCACTGTTCTTCCAGGTGTTCACATAGCTCATCTTTCATAGTGTGATAGTTTTCAGTGGCCTTTATCGTGGGTTTGGAAGAGCGCTTCGGTCGGACAACTTGGTCTGCTGAAAGTTTGGGCTCTGCCTCCTGGGCTTCATAATGGACAGTATCAGGTTGCATTTGCTCTGTTTCAGCAGTGGGAACTGTCCAAGGTCTTTTTCGGCCATTTTGATTTAAGGTGTACTGTCTCTTTAAGAAACTTGACTTTTGAATAGGGGTCCAAAAATCGTTGTGCAGCTCTGCAAGGACTCCCTGATGAGATTCCCAAGGTGTCTTTAGCAAAACTTGGGGTTTGCAGTGCAGCGATGTGCAGTAATGAGGTATAATGTACTGCAAGTCTATAGAAGTGGTATGGCTAGAGGGAAACAGCAGGTGCATAAACTGTCCCTTTACAATGCAGCAGAGGTGACACAGGACGTGGCAGATGGGAGAGCTTCCCCTAAGGCTTGTCCAGGCATGCACTGTGCAGGCAGACTAGTGCACAAGGCTTGTTGCTAGGCAGATTACATGGGAAGTTACAGGGTTCTTAGGGATCTGTAGCCGGGGTATTGAGCTCTTAAGCAGTCTTCTGACTGTTCTGTCCCCACTTAAAGGCGATGGAAGGTGCGTAGTTGTGAGAGGTTGTGAGAATCTTACCTTCGTTTTTCCTATAGGTGGGGCAGACAGGACCAGAGCACTCCACAGTGAAACATGCACATGCTGAGATGAAACAATGGTGGTTTATTTTCTCCAAAGGTTAGGACATGCAGAGTGCAGTAATCCAAGTACTTAGCATTGTAATTCTCCAGTGATGCTTGCCTCTGAAGCTACTACGTGGTCAGAAGACTTTGCTCCTAGTAGCTCCAATCCAATAAGGGATGTTGTTCTCACAAACTCTGGTTTGGAATGAACATAACAGGATGTGATGCAAGAGGGTCATCAGACACACCCATGGGCTGGACAAAAGAAACAGAGGAGCTGAAAGGTCTGACCAGTAGATGGCAGCAGAGACAAGCATGAAAAACATTATATAACAGTTTTAACTAAGACAAATAGAAACAGCACAGCCCCCTAGTATGAAACTTCCTAAACAAATGGTATGCAGGCACATATCAGCTACACAGAGGCCAAAAGAACATATATTTGGCTTCCATCTGGTGAATGAGGGCTGGTGTAGATCACCACTGTCTTTGCTACTACACAGTGTTCTTGACTTCTATGGGCAATGGCTTAGATTCCTTCTGCATGGCTAGGTGGCACCTGCACAGAAGAAGATTGAAGCCAGTGCTCATAGAAAGGCAGAATGCTATCCAGAAGTGAGGACAGTGGACATCTGTGCATGCCCAAGCTTTCATAAACAGAAACTGAGGTCACACAAGAACTGAATGGATGAATTTACATACAAAGGCATCGCTAAGGCTGCTTTCACACATCCGTTTTTTGCAGTGTGGCTCAATACGGCTCAAAAACCTATGCAACGGATGCGGCGAAAAAAACGGATCCGTTGCATAAGTTTTTCCATGCGGCCCGTCCGTTTTTTCACGGATGCGGCTTGATACTGAGCATGCGCAGTGCAAAAAAACGCATCCGGCGGCCGGATGCGGTTTTTGCCGCAGGACGCCGCATCCGGCGTCCATAGGCTTGCATTGTAAATCATGCCGGATCCGGCGCGATGCGTTTTTTTGGCCACACAAAAAAATGTGTCTGGCAACGTTCCATCTGGCTGCTGCATGGGCTAAATATGCCGCATCCGGCAAAAAACGGATGCAATGCAAGGCCATGCGGCACAATACGGCGCTAATGCAAGTCTATGCGGAAAAAACACAACCGGCGGCAAAAAAAACCGGTTGCATTTTTTCTGCAAAGCGCCGTATTGTGCTGCTCAGCAAAAAACGGATGTGTGAAAGCAGCCTAAGCATTTAAATAATGTGTAGACACTCAAGAAGATCTCCATTTCAACCAGAGATCATAACAGCTCATTTACATATTAAGATTTGTTTGCATTAAGTCATCAAATCGCAGATATAGAATCATAGAATCATAGAATGGTAGAGTTGGAAGGGACCTCAAGGGCCATCGGGTCCAACTCCCTTTAAGTGCAGGCTTTCTTAAATCATCCCAGCTATGTTTATCCAATTTCCGCTTGAAGATTTCCATTGATGGAGAGCTCACCACCTCCCATAGTCGCCTGTTCCACTGCCTGACTGCCCTCACTGTCAGAAAGTTTTTCCTAATGTCTAATCTGAATCTCCTTCCTTTTAGTTTCCTCCCATTGCTTCTTGTACTTTCTTGTGCTAATGAGAAAAGGGTGGTTCCCTCTGCACTGTGACTACCTTTCAGATATTTGTAGACCACTATTAAGTCTCCTCTCAGCCTTCTGTTTTTCAAACGAAACCTTCCTAGTTCTTTTAGCCTGTCTTCATAGGACATGGTTTGCAGACCTTCTACCATCTTGGATGCTCTTCTCTGGATTTGCTCCAATATATCGGTCTTTTTTTGAGTTGGGGTGCCCAGAATTGTAGGTGTCAGTTTTGGACAGGGGGTTAAAAACATAGTTGGCATGACGTTTCATAAAATTACATCCACTTTGCTTAAACTGTTAAATGCAGGAAACTTTCTGCACAAATGGAACATGGCTTTATAGGTTAGTTAGTGAAATGTTCCTCACAAAATGAAAACATATGGTTAATCCCGCTCATCATGGTTAATCTAGCTCCAAATTCCCTGACGCTCCATGATGTAGTGGTGCATTATAGACTGTTAAGGGGTTAAAGATTCTGAGAACTGTTGAACTGAGCACTTTTTGGTATATTTTTGTAACGCCTGCCTGGATCAACAGACTCAAATGGGATGTAATGGACAGGCTAGAGGGAAGCCACTCACCAAGTAGGACCCCCAGAACCCTGAAAGCCTTTAACCCCTATACAGGGATTTGGAATTACACAGGGCCCTGGAGATCACTACCTGTGGAAGGCTGCAGTCCGATGAGAGTAGTCGTCAGCCAGGGTCAAACCAGGAATAGCAGAACAGGGACAGAATCGGCAGGCAAGGACGTAATCAGAAAACGTAGCAGAGGTCAAATCCGGATCGGGCAGCGAGGTACAAAAACAGCAGGCAGAAGGGTAGTCAGAAAACACGCAGAAGTCAGCACACGGGAATCACAAAACAGAATAGGGTGGATCAGGAGCCAGGAAATCAGAACTATCTCTGGCAGTGGTCATGTGACATGAGGGGGAATAAGAAGGGTGTGGTGTCTTCAAATTGGCTGTAGCTGAACGCTGGCAACTTCAGCTGGAAGACACACACCACCCACAGTCAGCCAGTGGTACTGCAGATCCCAAGATAACCCAGCCCAGTGGATGATCGGAGCCTGCGCCCACCGGGGCCGCTGGCATCGACTCCTCTCCCATTACCAGCATCATCCACGGCAGGAACACGGCGTCGCCTGGCGATTGGAGCAGAAGTTGCTGGAGTGGACTCTGGTGGTGACTTAACCATTTTGAGGCAATATGGCTATGCCAAATTTCCATTGAGTTGACATAATTTTCAAGAATATCTTCTAATGTGGGAGAACTTGGCTATACAATGAAGGTCACCTTAATCTAGCTTTAACACAGTGGAGTAAATGTTGCAGCAATAAAATGTGGCAACACCATTGTAATGTTTTCTTACAAGAGGCACATGAGCTTGTTGGTTACAGTTATGGTAAATGAACAATTTCTTAATGACAAACATTATATTGCTCAATTTGGACAATGGAGGTTGTTGCTTGGGGATTTGGCTATTATTAAAGGTTTGCTCAACAAGGAGTTTATTTCATGTGGGTTTTGAAGTTGATACATTTCAAAATTGACATAATAAATTGCTTCAAATTCACTTTCAATACCCTTTAACCAGTGACGTAACTAGAGTTTAATGGGCCTCGGTGCAAAATTTGGACCTGGGCCTCCCATGTCCCCACCATCCTCAGGGTAGAGGCAATTACGCTGACACTTGGCTCTTTCCCTCAGCACCCAGCTTTCCCATATGCCGATACACCGATATAATATCCAATATTATAATGCACCTCCATAGTCCTCCATATATTATAATACACTCCCCATAGTCATCCATGTATTATAAGAGACTCCCCGTAGTCCTTCATGTATTATAATATACTCCCCATAGTCCTCCATACAGTATAATGCACATAGTCCTCCATATATTATAATACACTATCCATAGTCTTCCATATATTATAATGTACTCCCCATAGTCCACCATGTATTATAATACAGCCCCCATAGTCCTTCATATCATATAATGCATCTCATAGTCCTCTAAATATTATAATACACTCCCCATAGTCTTTCATATATTATAATGCACTCCCCATAGTCTTACATGTATTATAATTAGAGATGAGCGAACCGGTCGCGGTTCGGCTCGAGGTCGGTTCGCCGAACGGAGCTCCCGTTCGAGTTCAGTTCGTCGAACGTTCGACGAACCGAACTTGAACCAATAGGCTATAATGGGAGGCAATCACAAACACATAAAAATGCATTATAAATGTACACATACAGTTAATAAACATTGCCATAACACTTACCGGTCCCCGCGATCCCTCCTGCACTCTGTCTCCTGCCGCTATTCCATCCGATGATCGCTGAATCCTCCCGGTGACCGGCACTGCCAGCAGAGATGCAGGACCTATCGTGACGTCAAAATAGTCATGTGACCAGTCACGTGGCTATTATATCATTGGCTACAGACTGGTCACATGACTATGACGCGTCATGTAGGACCTGCGAGTGCATCTCTCCGGTACACGGTGCACATTTGTGTATCGCCGTGTACCGGCGACATGCTCTAGCACACGGTCGACTCCCCGTTCCGCTAGGGACCGGCTGCCACAGCCGGTCATTAACGGAGATTACCGTTGCCATAGCAACGCAGTTAGCGGTGACGTCACCGCTAACCGCGGCTCCAGGAGCACCGTTGCTATGGTAACGCGTCTGTCAGCGTTACCGCTGTTACCGCTAGCAGCACTGATCACTCACGGAGTGAAGGCTGCACGGGAAGCAGCGTCTTCCCCCATGCAGCAGTGATGTAGCAGAGCTGCATTTGTTGAACGAGAAAGACAGAAAAGCAGGATCGTGGAGGGCTGACAGGGGGTAATAAAGATGGAGTCTCTAATGTGTCTGTGTATTTATTTCTATTAAAGTATTTTTTCTCTGTGTGGTGTCTTTTTTTTAACCCTTTATTGGAGATTCTTAATGGCCGGGTCAAACGTGCCTGACATTAAGAATCTCTGGCTTAATACTGGCTAGTAAAACAAAGCCAGTATTAACTCATGATTACCCAACAAGCCACCCGGCTCCAGGGCTGTTGGAAGAGTTGGATACAGCGCCAGATGATGGCGCTTCTATGAGAGCGCCATTTTCTGGGACGGCTGTGGACTGAAATTCGCAGCAGAGGCGCCCAGAAACCTCGGGCTAACCTGTGCTGCGGATTCCAATCCCCAGCTGCCTAGTTGTACCTGGCTGGACACAAAAATGGGGCGAAGCCCACATCATTTGTTTTTTAATTATTTCATGAAATAAGTGAAATAATTAAAAAAAAACGGGCTTCCCTATATTTTTGGTTCCCAGCCGGGTACAAATAGGCAACTGGGGGTTGGAGGCAGCCCATGGCTGCCTGCTGTACCTGGCTAGCATACAAAAATATGGCGAAGCCCACGTCATTTTTTTGGTGGGCAAAAAACTTCTGCATACAGTCCTGGATGGAGTATGCAGAGCCTTGTAGTTATGCAGCTGCTGTCTGCTCTTCTCCATACAGACAGACAGCAGCTGCAGAACTACAAGGCTCAGCATACTCCATCCAGGACTGTATGCAGAAGTTTTTTGCCCCCTGAAAAAATTATGTGGGCTTCGCCATATTTTTGTATGCTAGCCAGGTACAGCAGGCAGGTACGGCTGACCCCAACCCCCAGTTGCCTATTTGTACCCGGCTGGGAACCAAAAATAAAGGGAAGCCCTTTTTTTATTATTTCATGAATTTCATGAAATAATTAGAAAACAAATGACGCAGGCTTCGCCCCATTTTTGTGTCCAGCCAGGTACAACTAGGCAGCTGGGGATTGTAATCCGCAGCACAGGTTGGCCTGAGCTTTCTGGGCCCCACTGCTGCGAATTGCAGTCTGCAGCCGCCTCAGAAAATGGCATTTTCATAGAAGCGCCATCTTCTGGCGCTGTATCCAACTCTTCCAGCACCTGCCTGCTATACCTGGCTAGCATACAAAAATATGGCGAAGCTCGCGTCCTTTTTTTGTAGTTTTTTGGCAAAAAAAATAAAAAATGCTTCCCTGGATTTTCCATTGCCAGTGAAGGTAACACCAAGCAGTGGGGGTTAGCAGCCAGTAACTGCTTGGATTACCCTTAGCTAGCAATACAAAAAATGCAGCGGGAGCCCATATATATTTTTTTTAATGATTTATTTAAATAACTAAAAACAAAATGGGCTTCCCTGTATTTTGATTGCTGGACATCACAGTGCTGTAAAAATAAATCTTTAAAAAAAATGACGTAGCGCTCCGAGGTATTTTTGATTCTCAGCGCAGATAAAGCAGACAGCTATGGGTTGCCACCCCCATCTGCCTGCCGTTACCTTGGTTGGCAATCAAAATACAGGGAAGCCCATTAATTTTTTCTATTTAAAAAATAGTTAAAAAAAAAAATGACGTTGGGTCCCCCCATTTTTGATAGCCAGCTAGGGTAAAGCAGACGGCTGTAGCCTGAAAACCACAGCTGGCAGCTTTACCGTGGTTGGGGATCCAATGTGGAGGTCCCCTCAGGCTCTTTTTTATAATTATTTTATAAATATTAATAATTACACAATAAAAGTAGGGTCCCCCCCAAATTGGATCACCAGCCAAGGTAAAGCGGACAGCTGTGGTCTGGTATTCTCAGGGTGGGAAGGTCCATAGTTATTGGGCCTTCACAGCCTAAAAATAGCAGGCCGCAGGCACCCCAGACGTGGCGCATCCACTAGATGCGCCAATCCTGGCGCTTCACCCCAGCTCATCCCGTGCCCTGGTGCAGTGGCAAACGGGGTAATAAATCGGGTTGATACTAGCTGTAAAGTCACCTGAGATCAAGCCCAGCAGTTTGTGATGTCATGGCGTCTATTAGATACCCAACATCATAAACTGTCAGTACTAACAAAAAAAAAAAATCGACAAAAGAAATTTATTTGAAAAAACAGTCCTCAAAACATTTCCTCTTTCACCAATTTATTGTAAGAAAAAAAATAAAGGGGTCCCATGACGACTCTGGACCGTCTAGAATATGGGGGGGAGACACTCAGGGAACGTATCCCCCATTTTCTAGGAGTGCGGACCCTTCATGTGAGGAGTGTGGGTGCAATGAATCTGCACTCACTCTCCCTGGGTCCACAGCAGCAGAGTCCATGTCGTAATGGTTGCTACCAAAGCTGCAATGCCCTGCTCATGAGGTAAGGGCATGCCTAATCAGGAGAACTACTGTAGAGGAAGCTCTGCTCACTGGTATATAGGTGCTCAGAGGTAATAATAGATAAAATTAGTGAGTAACCTCGGCACTCTAAATCTCCCAGACTAAGTCAGTAAGTCACAACGGATAGTAATTCATCACTCTTTATTGGTCCGTATTAAGAAAAAAAATGTTTCCATAAGCATATATGTTTTTGTCCAAAACAAGTTACAAATGACGTTTCGGCCTGAGCCTTCATCAGATTGGACTTATCTGCATGTAATCATGAAAAATGACAATAATCAGTATCACATAAGAGTGAGAGAACAATAACATAAACTCGAACAATGTAGAGGTACAATTGGGATGCAGCAAAAAAATTGCAACACAGCAAGAAATGAAACACATGATACAAATGTCATAATACAGTACAAGGACAATATAGTAATGACAAATATGGGGTCAGAGTAGGCTTAGACAGCTCTGGTACGAAAGAGATGTCAATCATAAAGTAACATGTGCAGTAGGTGTAGAGCTACACTATGCATGGCAGAGCTAATGGGTAGACCGACCATAGAAAAAGAACGGAGAAAAAGTGGAGAAAAAGTGGAGAAAAAGTGGAGAAAAAATGGAGAAAAAAATGCAGAAAAAGTGGAGAAAAGGTGGAGAAAAAGTGGAGAAAAAGTGGAGAAAAAATGGAGAAAAAGTGGAGAAAAAAATGGAGAAAAAGTGGAGAAAAAGTGGAGAAAAAGAGGAGAAAAAATGGAGAAAAAATGGAGAAAGAGTGGAGAAAAAATGGAGAAAAAAATGGAGAAAAAGTGGAGAAGAAGTGGAGAAGAAGTGGAGAAGAAGTGGAGAAGTGTTTGTTCATGCCAGATGGGAGATAAATAATTTTTTACCGGCGATGTCATTTACTGTAACGTGATCATCGGTGTACGGTGTATACCTGTGATCACGTGAGCGGGGACCGGAAAAACCGTCCTGAATCATGATCTCCAGGGTCTCAGCTAGCCCTGAAACCCCGGAGATTTTCTGACGCCGGGGGGCGTTATTCACTTATTTCTGCCTGCTGTTTATAAACGGCAGATCAGAATAAGGCTACATTAACACGACCGATCCATTTTTGCGGTCTGCAAAAAACAGTCCGTTTTTTTTCACGGGTGCATCCGTGTGGCATCCGTTTCCGTTCCGTAGACGGTCTGTATGTCATCTGTTTGTCATCCGTGTGCCTTCCGTTTTTTTGTGTATTGCAAAATAACTGAAGGAGGGTAAATGCATAAATTTACCCAGGATCCATAGCTTCATCCTACATGAGGCAGTCACATGTTCACTCCAGTGCCATTTTCTACTGCTTTTCACAGCGTAGAGCTCTCTGGTGATTTTCTTGTGCACTTCATATCAGTCTTTTCTGTCATTATAATGGCAGAAAGACACCTAATGTCCCACTCTCCTGCATTTTGTAATTTTGCACCCTTTGGTGCCTTTCATGTGACACTAAGGGGTGCTTAGCTTTGTATTTAGCCAAAAAAATGAAAAAAAAAATGACGTAGGGTTCCCCCTAGTTTTGTAGCCAGCTAGGGTAAAGCAGACGGCTGCAGCCTGCAGACCACAGCTGGCAGCCTCACCTTGGCTGGTAACCCAAAACTGAGGGCACACCACGCTGTTATTTTAAATTAAATAAATAATTAAAAAAAAAACCACATAGGGGTCCCCCTAAAATTGGATTACCAGCCAAGGTAAAGCAGACAGCTGGGGTCTGATATTCTCAGACTAGGGAGGTCCATGGTTATTGGACTCTCCCCAGCCTAAAAATAGCAGGCCGCAGCCGCCCCAGAAGTGGCGCATCTATTAGATGCGCCAATTCTGGTGCTTCGCCCAAGCTCATCCCGCGCCCTGGTGCGGTGGCAAACGGGGTAATATATGGGGTTAATACCAGATGTGTAATGTCACCTGGCATCAAGCCCTGGGGTTGGTGAGGTCAGGCGTCTATCAGATACCCGACATCACCAACCCAGTCAGTAATAAAAAAAAATAGACGACAAACACATTTTTATTTGAAAAAACACTCCCCAAAACATTCCCTCTTTAACCAATTTATTAGAAAGAAAAACAAATCCAATCCAGGTCTGGTGTAATCCAAGGGGTTGCTATGACGATCCACACTGTCCCAGTCAATGAAGAGCAGAATGTTCCCCATTGGCTGGGAGAGCAGTGCAGTGACCTGAGCTAACATCAATGGGTCAGCCCAGGTCACTGCAGGGCATGACAAGTGCTGCTGTCAGCGAGGTACATTATCTGCGCTGATCTCCTGCACTGACAGCACCTGTCACTGAGTTCAATGACCGCCGCCTTCACAGCCAAGTATCGCGAGAGGCCCGTGACGTCACCGCTAGTCAGTCTCGGGTCGGAAGCGAGAGAAGGTGATGTGACAAGCGGCGGCCATGGAGGACAGTGACAGCGCTGAGGTCGGGATGGCGGGACTTCATCACCGCAGGTAAGCCGAGCGGGACCATGTGTGCAGAGTGCAGTGTGCAGAGTGTGTGTGTGTGTGTGTGTACGTGTGTACATGCCGCGGGCAGGAGGGGATGGAGCGAGCTGAGCGGGGAAGTGTGGGCTTCCTGCACGTAACTAGGATAAACATCGGGTTACTAACCAAAGCGCTTTGGTTGGATACCCGATGTTTATCTTGGTTACCAGCTTGTGGCAGGCTGCCAGCGATGGCTCCTGCACACTGTAGCTGTAAAAAACCCTGCTTTTTGCTGCTAGAACCGTTCTCGAACGTATCTAGAACTATCGAGCTTTAGCAAAAAGCTGGAGTTCTAGTTCGATCTAGAACAGCCCCCAAAATCACTCGAGCCGCGAACTGGAGAACCTCGAACCGCGAACCGCGCTCAACTCTAATTATAATGCAACCCTCATAGTCCTTCATATCATATAATGCAGCCCCAATAGGCCTTCATACAGTATATTATAATACACTTCCCATAGTCCTCCATATAGTATAATGCACCTACATAGTCCTCCATGTATTATAATGCAACCCCAAAGTCTTGCATATAGTTTAATGCGCCCCTGTAGTCATCCATGTATTATAATGCACTCCATATTCCCCCATATAGTATTATGTAGCCCTCATATAGTATTATGCAGCCAAAATATACCGGTAGATTAATGTAGCTAACATGTAGCATTATGCACCCCCATATAGCACTATGCAGCCTCATAGTTTTATGCACCCTCATGTAGTATGCTGTCCCAATATCATTTAATGCACCCCCATAGTCTGCTAGCCACCGTAATTAAATACATACTCACTTCTCCTCGTGCCCCCATCTCCTCAGCGTGTCCACTGTTCTGCACCTCTCCAAATCTCAGTACAGCAGATGCGCAGTAGTGATGTCATCGCGCACCACTGTGCTGAGCTGTCAAAGTGCTGCAGACACAGCGGGAGAATTATGAAAGAGGCAGCACACCACTCACTCTCTCATCATTGCTTTCAATTGTATTGTCAGCTGTGATCTGATTCAATTGAAAGTGTGATCCTCGGTGGGGGGGCCTGCGGAGAATGGTGCCAGCACTGGCACTGGGCTCTATAGCGGTCACGGGACCTGCAGCCATTGGTGGCATGCCTTTGCCTTTAACATGATCTTTAAAGCAGATCTGCTTCAAAACTCACGGTAATAAAAAGTGTGAACATATCGTACAGGGGTTTTCCATGAACAAAGTTCATTTTAATCAATGGATCTTGGAATAATAGTATTTTCCACAATTGGATGTGTTTTACAAAATGTTTCTATGTCGAGATAATCTTATAAATATGCCCCTGCTATGTACTGTGTAATGGCCGTGTCTGACTGTACAGGACATGGTCAGGACATGGTCTGATCACACCACATTTCCTGGGCCGGGGAAAAAGTAAAAAAGTATATAAATATTACAGCACAGGATCATAGCTGTTTATTTTTTGTGAGGTAAAACAAATATTTTTAAAAAATGTTTTACCTCAAAGAAAGACTAATTTGTGATCCCGTGCTCAAATGTCTTTATACTCTTTTGCGTCCCCCCAGCCCAGGAGTTGTGAGCACCATGCATGATGAGAAAGAAAACTGCACATCAGTCTCATGCGAGCTATATCTACTTGTGTTATGGTGGTCTCTTTGCATATAGAGACCTGTGACAAGTCCAGGGCCTGAGTCTCACTCTGTTTGGAGATTTAATATTAAATGTGTTTCTTTCCTTTCTTGCTGAAAGGGTTAAGGTCAGTTTTGTTGCCAGCAGTTTTCCAGCAGCTTCTGTTTCCTGGCCTTAGGTGTTTCCGGTTGGTGACCACTGCCTTCCCTTATATTTGGTCACATTTCCCAGTAGAGGGTGCTGGTTATTCTGAATCCATTCTGAAGCTAGGCCTGGAAGTGGAAGGAGCTGCTGGAGCCCTTGCTGTCAGAAGCAGTGTAGACTGCAGTCCGTGTGTCTGACTACAGCCATGAAGTTGGATCTTGTCCTTTGTTGTTTCCTCTGTCTATTGTAACTTCCCTTCATGTTGTTTTAGTGCAGCGGTGAAATTAGTGTTCCCTCTTGCCAGCTAACTAGACAGGTTTATCTCAAGGCTTCCTAGGGTTTCAGGCATCCTGCTTGGTGACAGGTGCCTAACCTTTATAGGGCTAGCTAGGAGTGCAGGGTGCAGCTACAGTTGAGTGCAGGAGGTGTCGCATCATACTCCTCCCTAGCACCAGGGCCCTCCGTTGTTAAAGTGTCTCCAGGGTACCACTTGTTTGTTGTGGTGAACCCTTTGTTTGTTGTGTGTCCCGCCATGTGCCGGACCTTCCCCAAGTCCGTGCCTGACACCTTGGCAGAGCACAGTTAGCTTGAGATAATATCGCTACTTGGTTACTATGTAATCTAGCAAGACTTTGCATCTACCGATCATCGTCTCAAGGAAACTTGCTCCTATCTAGTGTCTGCGACCACTGATCATCCTGTCAAGGAAACTTGCTCCTATCTCGTGTCTGCACTCACTGATCATCCTCTCAAGGAAACTTGCTCCTATCTACTGTCCTGTTTACATCAACCCAGGGTGAATCACTCCATCTCTAGAAAGCACCTCCATCCAACCATATTAAAAATTGTGAAAAGCATGGCTCACATCCTCTTAAAGGGTTGTTATATAACTACTATGTACCCTATCTCTAGTGTTTTGCTCACATTTTTTTCTCCATTGGCTTTACCAAGTCCATCAACAGTCTCTGAACCACCCAACTACCACCTACTGTGAGGAAGGCGTAGATCCAGATCCTGGCTAGATGTGAACACCATATGTAGTGTAATGCTTGAGATTGCGAGGATGGTGACCCACATAAGAGGTGTAAGCATGTTGTGGTCTTATAATTTGCAGCCCCCCATGTAGTAAAGCTCGTTAGTTATCGCTTCAGACTGACAGTTGTATTTTCCAAAGTGACTGTGCAGCTTCCTGACCACTGTAGGTGTCCTATTCACATTACGCCATATAATGGTATCAAACTGAGGGGCAATGAAAGGTCAGAGAGCATTTTCTTCATCTGATAATTGGTTTCTGTTTGTTTGAGCTTCATTGTTTTCTATTAGTTTTATCCAATAGATTATGAATAGGAGATTAACATAATTAACTTTCAACGTAAAATATCATCACAAGAGATCGTCGCGGAATTGTAGGTTTCTTGGAAGATCAAATTTATATACTGAAACCCAAAGAAACCAATAAGATTTCATAAGCTTCAGTACTGGGTACTGCTAAAACCCTGATATACAGACAGTACTTTATACCATTTCACTAAATAAGGCTCATAATGTGCATGGTAATAAAATCGGAAATAAAGGATAAAGCAGAAGGCGGACGCGTTATTGCGATCTTTCCTCGTATGGCTAGTAAATAAGTTTTACATTTATGATGAATTAGGAGATTACATAATACAATGGGTTCTTCTACATTATAAAGATTGCTAATAAAACCCCCTGCAGAATCTAATTACCTGGGCTTTATGATTGTATATGGAGCCGCTGTGATTTCTTTGCTTTCTTAAGGAATGTAGAAGAAAAATGCCTAGCAATGCGACCTTCTTTAAAGAGCATTTCTATATCACTATGGGTACTGTGTTACGATAATGTGAAAAAACTGTTCATCCATTACATATTGCACGGTGAATGAAGAAGAAAGTATACAAAGACTATCTTTGATTAGTAAATTAGGAGACATTTCTCTTAAAGTTCCTTACCCTTTTGGACAAGCAGGTGTAAGTTAAACAGTTTATTAGACATGATAAACTCATAATTAATAATAATAATAGTTTCCTGGGCAGATCATAAATGTCTGCAGTTACTGTATTGTAAGTTTCGATTGCAAAATTCTGAAAGTGTGCAACATGCATACTCTCAGGATTCCCTAGTATTGCCAGCTTTTGTGGTCATCATCACGTGTCCACAAGCATAGTTTCTGTGATGTGCTGACTAGCTTCTTATCTGCTTCTCCTGATAGAACATTTAGAGATGAAGGGAAAGTTGCTAGTTGGAATGTGACTACCTATATGCAAATCAAACTGGCAGTACAGTGGAATCTTGACAGTGTACAGCAGCTGCAAAAGCAAACAAGATTCTTGGGTGTATAAAAAGAGAGATTAGATCCCGTGATCCCAACGTATTGTTACCCCTCTATAAATCACTTGTAAGGCCACATCTGGAATATGGGATTCAGTTTTGGGCTCCACATTTTAAAAAGGACATTCAGAAGTTAGAGTCAGTTCAAAGGCGGGCAACTAGACTACTACAAGGGATGGAAGGCCTCCCATATGATGACAGGTTGAAAAAGTTAGATATGTTTAGCTTAGAAAAAAGACGTCTCAGAGGAGATCTCATTTACATGTATAAATACATGTGTGGTCAATATAAAGGACTGGCACATGACTTATTTCTTCCAAAGACAATACTAAGGACCAGGGGGCATTCACTGCGAGTGGAAGAAAAGTGATTCCAGCAGCTAAATAGGAAAGGGTTCTTTACAGTTAGAGCAGTCAGACTGTGGAATGCCGACCACAAGAGGTAGTAATGGCAGATACTATAACAGCTTTCAAAAAAGGGCTGGATGATTTCCTCAGTACACACAACATTGTTGGTTATAAATGACTTAGTGACCAAATGTAGAACTGGTGGAGGAAGGTTGAACTAGATGGACCTAGGTCTTTTTTCAACCTTAGTAACTATGTAACTACATATTCCACAGTGTCAGAGAATTCTGCAATCTGCAGTCACTCTATGTATAATTTTTTGTTAATCCTGGAAAACTCCATTAAATATATGTACTATATAGAAAACATGTTGGGAATTAAAATCACATTGATAATCAGGTAATGTGGTTGTTAAATAAGTCTTAAAACTCTAATTGCATATGTAATAAAGGGTTTGTCTGCTACGTCTGCTACTTTAAAGGGAACATGTAACCAGATTTGGCCCCTATAAGCTACAGCCACCATCAAAGAGCACTTACATATAGCATTCTAGAATACTGTATATAAGAACCCAGGCCACTCTGTAGAACATAAAAAACACCATTATTATACTCACCTAGGGGCCGGTCCAGTCCAATGGGTGTTTGCTGCTTTTGGTCCGGCGTGTCCTACATCTTGTGCGATCGCCATCCTCTTTCCATGCCCCGTGTGTATGATGCGTCCTGTGTCTTCCACACAGAGGCCTGTATTGCGTTCCTGCATATGCACACTTTAATCTGTCCTGCGGAGGGCAGAGCAAAGTACTGTAATGCGCAGGTTCAAGGAAAAGTCAAAGACCGCCCGCGCATGTGTTCTACAATACTATGATCTGCCCTCAGCAGGTCAGATCAAAGTGCGCATGTGCAGGAGCGCAATTATGGCCTCTGTGTGGATGACACAGGATGCATCTTACACACGGGGAATGAAAGGAGGATGGTGATCGCACAAGATAGAGGAGGTGGCGGACCGAAGAGCAGCGACGCCCATTGGACCAGGCCACCCTCCCCCAGGTGAGTAATCTAAAGGTATTTATTTAAGTTCTACAGAGCGGTCTGGCCTCTTATATACAGTATTGTAGAACGCTGTATACAAGGGCTCATGGTGGTTGCCGCAGCTCATAAGGGAAAAACCTGATAACAGGTTCCCTTTAACATCGATGGCCTATCTTATGATAGGACATCGATACTAAATCGATTGGGGGTTTGACACCTGACACCCCTACTCATCAGCTGGTGGATTCGAGTAAGGACGGACATGTATTTCCTAGCTATGACCACTATTCGGTTGACAAATCTGTGCAGCTCCATAACTGATCATATCCAGCCAATGTGGGCGCCAGGAACAGCTGATCACTGGGTTTGTGGGGTGTTGCAATCTATCAATCTGGTATTGATGACCTATCCTAAGGATAGGCCATCAATATTAATGTACAGGAAAACCCTTGAATTTGCAGTACCCAGATATAACAGAATGGGTTTTCAGGGCTGTTAGCATTTTGTAATTACTGTTCTCAGAAAAAAAATGCAGGTAAACATAATGTTCAGTAATATGATAGAAACAAATGAAATGACAACTGTACAGCTTTTAATAGCTTGGCTAATTTCATAATCCCATATTATGCATTCTTTTCAGATTATTGCCTATCAGCCTTATGGGAAGTCAGTGGATTGGTGGTCTTATGGGGTTTTACTGTACGAAATGCTGGCAGGACAGGTATGAGTTTTTCATACGTTGTTCTTCATATTACCCTGACACTATTGAGGGATGATTGTTTCAAAACAGCTAAGCATGTTATAAATTACAGAACCATGGTGTTCCGGTTCTATATGCTGTTACAGCTGACGCCAGAGTTGATCATTGATGGTATTGTCCATGTCAAAGTTTTGAACAACCCCATTAAAATTGATCTTTATTTTCTCTTTTTATTACAAAAGCCCCCATTTGATGGAGAAGATGAGGATGAGTTATTCCAGTCCATCATGGAGCAGACTGTATCGTATCCAAAGTCTCTGTCCAGAGAAGCTGTCTCTATATGCAAAGGGGTAAAAATGTATTTACATATCCTTATTATTAAAGGGATTCTATGGAAATCCCTGACTTTTCTCAACCGGTACTGTAACGGCATGCATGTAGTTACTTTATTCTTGTAAAGTGTTTTATGTACTTTAAGTTTATTTTTTAAACCTTTCTTAATTCCACAAAGTCACATTTCCTGATGAGGTAAGACTAGTTTGGTTGGGTTGTTTCTTGCCCAAGACTAGTCCTGCTGTAATCATACTCCATGATATAATGAGTATTCTATGCAGGTTGTCAGGATCCAAGGATCCAAACTGGGACCTCCTTATTAGCATACAAGATCATTTTTAAAAGCTTGCAAATTAAGTAAGCACATGACATATTGTCTTAAAGGAATATATGTGTACTGGGAAAGCAAAACTGTTGCGAACGCTGCCACATTACCAAAAACAGTCCATATAAAAACAATCCTCTAAAATTGGAGGTGCCAGTAACTTTGCAGACCAAAAGCATTGAACAATTGGAAAAAAAAGGAAATTATGACACATCCACTGAAAATAAAAAATAACCTAAAAGATAAAATAATAAATAAATAAAATGAAAATAAAAAAGCTTTTTTTCTTCTTTATTAGAAAGCCATTAAAAGGATATAAAAAATGTAATCCCCATTGGGTACAGATGTATGCATTCCTGGCGGGCGGTCACAGTACCCATAGTCATAGTCTTTCTAGCAAAGAAGACATTTTAGTGGTTGTGCCATCAATTTCTTTTTATCCAAGTGTGTTCACTGTTACAGAAGAAGTTGGGAACAGACAGGAGACATGATGGGTTCCCTTTAAGTTTCTACATAGAATTATATTAGAACTATCTAGTATTTTATTTTTGAAATTTTTCTGAAAAAGGTTGAATTTTGTTAAAGAAATAGATAAAAAAAGTTAAAAAATGTTTTTGCTATATCTACACCGCATGTTGCTACCACATTTGACTTTCTGTACCTATACCTACCTACTTAGCATTTCTTATTGTGCCCCTTTTGCTAAGTTTTAAATAAATCAAGATTAATAGATTCTCAAAAATAAATTATAGTATTGTATATATTGAACACATTACCAATTTTCTAAGCAAATATATTTATAAAGGTGCTATTGATATGAATTTCTCACCAGATATCAGTAACAACTCATTCAATCCATAGAGAGAAAGAAATCAAACCATATATGTCCATTAATAAAATTATGTGTAAAGTAATATCGAGAAGTGAGACAGGGAAAAAGGATTGAACACATGAAGAAAGAGAGGTGCAAAGATCCATGGAAAGTCATGTCACCATCTGAAATCTATCAGTAATTAGAAAACAATCCCCTCACTTACTGAAAAAAACTAGCAGCAGATTCTACAGACAACCTAGAAAAATGTTTCATCACCAACGTGCCTCACAAGAAGCATCTCATGATGTGTAAAACCAGTGAGACATCTCAAGAACTCTCAACATTATTGTTGCAAAACAGCTGATGGAATTAGATAGAGAAGAATTTCATAACTACTGAAGGTTCCAGTGAGCTTTGTTGGAACCATAATCCGAAAGTGGAATGAACATCATTTCACCATAAACTGGCCACTACCAGGTGCTTCCTGCAAGATTTCAGACAGAGCAATGAAAATAATCAGAACAATTGTCTAAGAACCGAGGACCACTTGTGGGGAGCTACAGAAAGACCTAGAATCAGGAGGTACAATTGTTTAAAAGAAAACAATAAGGTGTGCACTCAACCTCCATGGACTCTAAGTACGCTCACCACAAAAGACTCCATTGATGAACAAAAACCATGTTCAAGTGGATTTAAAGTTTTCTCAACAACATTTAGACAAGCCTGTTAAATACTTTGAAAATATAGTCTGGTCAGATAACAAAAAATGAACTCTTTGGATGTCATAGTACACACCAAGCTTGAAGGCTGGAGGTTGAAAAACACTGCATATCAACCTTTAAACACCATACCAGCAATGAAGTTTGGAGGGAGGAACATTATGGAATGGGGTTGTTTATCATCATATGACACTGGAAAACTTAATGTCATTAAAGAAAGGATCACACCTGAGCAATGCATGCCACTAGTTTCTCCGAGAGGCGTCTTGAAGCTATCATTGCCAACAAAGGCTTTAGTGCGAAGTACTAAATGAATTTCAGTAAGCGTGTTCAATAATTTTCCCCTTCTCATTTCCCATTTCCCATTATTACAATTCACAAAATGTATGGACATCTATAATTTGATTTCTTTGCCTGTGAAATTCATGTCAATAGCAACGTTCGAAAAAATATCTACTTAGAAAATGGGTGACGTGTTCAACACTTATTTTACCCACTGTATAGCACATCACTAATCTCAGTCGCAGCAGTTTAATATTATCTCTAATAAGAACAGCATCAATTTGAGTCAATGTTCTGCCTAGTCACAAATGATTAAGAGGGATAATTTTTGGACCGGTTTTTAATTTAAAAAGAAAAGAAAAAATGAAAAGTCTGTTAATAAAAAGACCAACTTTTCTAACATCTTAAATTAGGAGAGGCTTTCATCCCAAGTAACAACCTAGTTGACACCTTTGAACTGACTGTAACTTATTAATATCCTTTAATTGGCCTTGCCTGTCAGAAATAAGTTAACAATTCTTACAGGATTGTCAGTATAAAAATGTAGCTTTAGACCTCTTTGCTTCTTTTTTTCCAGCCTCACTCCACATTCCCCTCTTGATATCCTATTGAGAAGTTCACTTTTAGCTACCAATATCATACATATTACAACTAAATCTATTGATATGGGAAACACTTTTATAGGGTACAGGAGTGGGTACAGACAGAAGAGGCCCCTGTGCAAGAACAGAATATAGGCCCATCGCAGTCCAATTACTCATCATAATGCAAAATTTGAATTGCTTTAGAGGTGGTAGTGGCCCACCTACCAGTTGAGCCCTTTTTTGGCAGCACAGGTTGCCCCTATGGAATGCTCACTCATCAATGGGAATAAAGTTTCTCCTACATCTTTAAAGTAATACTAAATCAAGACATGTTTAAATAAAATGAGAAATTTAGTTTCCTCAACTCTTTGCTACTCTCCAGCATTCTCTGGAGTAAGTTGTGGAAAAATCTGATCCTGCAGATAACATGCGTTAAGGGTGCTTTACACGCTGCGACATCGCTAACGATTTATCGTCGGGGGTCACAGTGTTTGTGACGCACATCCGGCGTCGTTAGCGACATCGCAGCGTGTGACACGTACGAGCGACCTTCAATGATCGCAAAAGTGGTAAAAATCGTTGGTGTTGGAGAGGTCGTCCAAACACCAAATATCGTTGTCTGGTGAGTAGCGATGCTATTCATCGTTCCTGCACATCACACATCGCTATGTGTGACACGGCAGGAGCGACAAACATCTCCTTACCTCTGTCCATCGGAAAAGAAGGAAGGAAGGAGGTGGGTGGCATGTTCCAGCCGCTCATCTCCGCCCCTCCTCTGCTATTGGACAGCTGCCGTGTGACGTCGCAATGACGCCGCACGAACCGCCCCCTTAGAAAGGAGGCGTTCACAGGCAACAGCGACGTCGCAGGGAAGGTAAGTAGTGTGACGGGTTTTAGCGATGTTGTGCACCACGGGCAGCGATTTGCCCATGACGCATAACCGACAGGGGCGGGTACGCTCACTAGTGATATCGGTACCAATATCGCAGCGTGTAAAGTACCCTTTAGTTTCATACCGATCAGGGGAACATAGTTGACCTCTTGAGGCAGTAAGAAATATTTCTCAGTTGTAATTGTAATATTAAACAAAAATTGTGTCATGTTAAAGGCGATTAAGAGAGGGAGTGGAGCAATAGTTTTTCTTTTTTTTCTTTTCTTTTTGTGCACTTTCTGTATTTAGTGTCTTCAAAAGACTGATGTCCAAGTGAGATGTCCCTTAAAAGTTGAGTTTATGTCACTTTACACAGTGAGATAGCCTCCACTTCATATGTAATAGATTTTATCAAAGACATATGTTTATTTATCATGTATTTTTAGGTGAAAGTAAAAAATATTACCTTTTTATTAAATAGAAGAAAATGTGTATGTGTTTGCTGTATGTGAGTGATGACTCATGAAATAGATTGAAAGGCATACTTACATATAGACAGGCTAATATCTGTTGCTTTTTTTATAATTATTTTGATAGTTACTTACAAAACATCCTCTAAAGCGACTTGGATCTGGCTGTGATGGGGAACGGGATATACGTGATCACGCATTTTTCCGTTGGATTGATTGGGAACGTTTAGAGCGCCTAGAGATCCAACCGCCTTTCAAACCTCGTCCTGTAAGTTACAAAACTTTTCCAAATATATTTCTATACATATGAGGAAGAATGTTCTGAAAGTTATCCCAACTTTAGTGACAAATTTTGAATTGAGAGCCAGAAGATCACTTTAAAGAGAGAATTTAGTGTGTCTATCTAAAATGGAGGGCTAGATGTTGAATTTGGCAAAATTTAAATTTAGCTAAATTAAGCAAAACATGGCCCCAAAAATAATTGCCAAATGTCACAATTAAAAAAAATTGTAAAACTCCTTTAAGATGCAAATTATACATAGTGTATATAAAAAGATGTTGGTTTTGCACAGGTTTCTGATTGTACATTTTTCAGAAGACCAAGGAACTTGTCAAAGCATCAGGGTAAAAATCACAAAGCAATATGCCTTGGAAATGGAAAATGGACAGCAAAACAAATGAAAAATAAATAGGTAGAAACAGGAGTCAATGTTTATGACAAAACTGTAAGAAATCAACTGAGTGAAATTACATTTACAGATAGAAAATGAAAAAACAAAAACAAAAAAAACACTACTAACACCTCAACAGTCGAAAACAAGGTTACAGTGAGAAGCAATCAGAGAGAGTGGATGATTAGATGAAAGTGATATTCAGTAATGAATCATGGCAAGTAATGAGTGATGATGCTGGAATTTTTGTATGGTGCCGTTCTAACGATATCAATCAAGATAGTTTCCTGAATAAAGCAATCAAATTTCCGTACTCATTTATGATACGTGCCACATAACAGACCAGGGAAGATGGTGATCATTATGTTAACAGTCAATGCACAGGTGTTTATAGACATTTTGGACACTTTTCTTAATCTATCGATAGAAAATAAGAATAAAGAAGAGTAAGTCATTTTTATATGAATGATAATGCATCTTCTCTGTAGAGCAAACAGCATTAAATCTTTTCTTCAGGTAAATAATATAAACATAACTAGTAAACATTCTGATCCAATTAAGCATTTGTGGTTAAAATTAAAAATGTTGGATCCTGCAAAGTTGATCTGTCAACTATTCTTCTGGAAAGTTGAAATCGCCTGATAGTCACGGTCATCTCCCTGCTTTTCAAAGATTAGTGACAGGTTTTGGAGCCTCCCATTTCCATCTGAGAGTCCACATTTAAACCGTTTCCTTTCTTTTGATGTTTTATGAGTTAAGTTTGGTTGCCATCAGCTCATAGCAGTGCAGGTCAGCTGTAGCTTCTATAAGCCCATGCCCCCTTAGTTTAATTTGATAGAATTCATTCTATTCTGGCCATCCTGGTGGAAGGAGCTGCTGGGGTACTGTCCTGTGCACATCCAATTACTACTTTGGAGTCCGGCTCAGCGAAGGAGTTGAAAAACTCCATATATGGATGCTAGGGAGCTCAGGATACAGCTTGAGGTGAGTTCAGTAGGTGTCACCTCTCCCTAGCTGCAGGGCCCACCATTGTATAAGTCCCCTATTGTCCCCCGTTGTCCCCCTTGCTCGTTGAGTATTTTGTAGTGTGTCAGATGCCCTTAGATCTGAACTTCGATGTCACGCAGTGCTCTTGGACATCATCATTTCCAAGCGTAACACTGATATAGAATATTGTTTATTGTTAGTCAAGCCATTGCCTTGGAGAATTCAGACTTTCATAAAAGTCCAAGAAGGAGCAACAAAATAATCATTAGAGATGAGAGATCTGTTAAATTTACGTTTAGACAGAATCACTCAATTCTTCCAACAGATTTGATTCCATCTTAATAAAGCACTGCCATTTATATTATTTTTAATAAATGTGTGTATGTAATGTTGTTTGAGTTTATCAATATACACTCCTGTTGTTGCTTTCTTCAGGATTCAGCTCTGTTCTGCTCCTCTTCTCAGTGACGTCACAACTATGCAGACTGTCCGAGTCATGCTGGACTCTGCGTGACCTAGAAGTGGCTTTTACAATGTAAGTCTATGGTTCATCAGAACGAGGTGGCATAGACTTGCATTTTAAGAGAGATTAGGTCTAACATAAAGCATATAGTGAGCAGGCTAGTCAAATTGTGGTGACGTCACTGAAAATAGGAGCAGAACGGCACTGCACACCGAGAGAGCTGTGGTAGGTGAGTACCGTATTTTTCGCTTTATAAGATGCACCTGATTATAAAACGCACCCCCAAATTTGGTGAAGGAAAAGAGAATTTTTTATTTTTAATGTAAAATGGGGTCTGTCTTATAATGCCAGTGTCCGTCTAACAAATCATATAGGGTATATGTCCCTCATAGCCCCCCCATCCTAAAATTAGCCCCCTTAATCTGGATATGGCTCCCTTATATTGAATATAGCCCCCTTGTGCTGGCACACATCCCCCAGTGATGCCACATGTCCCCTATGGCTGGCAGACGTCCCCTATTGCTGGCACACATCCCCTTATGCTGGCACATGTCTCCTATTGATGGCACACGTCCCCCTGTACTAGCACATGTCCCCTATTGCTGGCACACATCCCCTACAGCTGGCACAGGTCTCATATAGATGGCACACGTCTCCTACAGCTGGTACAGGTCTCCTATGGATTGCACACGTCCCCTTGTGCTGCCCATGGCCCCCTATGAAAGGCACACGTCCCCCTGTGCTTCCAATGGCCATATATGGATGGCACACATCCCCCTGTGCTGCCCATGGCCTCCTATGGATGGCACACATCCCCCTGTGCTGGCACACGTCCCCTATTGCTGGCACACATCCCCTGCAGCTGGCACAGGTCTCCTATAGATGGCACACGTCTCCTACAGCTGGAACAGGTCTCCTATGGATGGCACACCTCCCCCTGTGCTGCCTATGGCTCCTTATGGATGGCACATGGCCCCTTGTGCTGCCCATGGCCCCCTATGGATGGCACATGGCCCCCTGTGCTGCCCATGGCCCCCTATGTATGGCACACGTCCCCCTGTGCTGCCCATGGCCCCTTATGGATGGCACACATCTCCCTGTGCTGCCCATGGCCCCCTATGGATGGCACACATCCCTCTGTGCTGCCCATGGCCCCCTATGGATGGCACACCTCCCCCTGTGCTGCCCATGGCCCCCTATGGATGGCACATGTCCCCCTGTGCTGCCCATGGCCCCTATGGATGGCACTGGTGTTTGATATGGCCCCCATGCTGCTGCCCATTGTAAAATAAAAAACACTTTACTTATCTTTTCCAGCGCTGTAATGCCGGTGTCTCCCTCCATGTTGCTGAGCTCCTGCACTTCCTGATTCTCGGTACCGGTCATGTAATCAGCACAGCAGAGTGGCATCATCTCTGCGTGCCTGATCACAGCGGTAGCAGGGAGACCAGGGAGATCAGCGCTTGAGGCGGTAAGTAAAGAGTTTTTTATTTTACTATGGGCAGCAGCATGGGGCCATATCTAACACGGGGGGCTCCATGTGCCATCAAAGGGGGGCACAGGCACATATAATATGCACCACTCCCCCAGCCCATCACCGCGGTGCGGTTTCAGCACCACGGTGATGGACAGCGGCAGTGCATATTATATGAGCGGGAGCAGGAGATCTCCCGCTGCCTCCTGCAGCTTTCACCAGCTTTCAGCAGCCTGCCTCAGCCTCCAGCACCACTCCAGAGCTGCCCCCACCTCCCCTGGGCCCTGCAGTATATAATCTGCATATTCAGATTATAAGATGCACCCCCTACTTTCCCCCAAAATTTGGGGGAACAAAAGTGCGTCTGATAAAGCGAAAAATACGGTATATTAATATACGCACACTATATTACATGCATGTATACAAATTTAAAACTTTATGCTTTGAAAAGATTTTTATTTTTATTACGCTAAACACTGTAGGACACCAATATATGATCACATGGGAATCTAACCACTTGGACAACAAGCAACACCAAAAATGGAAGTCCCAAATGCCCCAGTTTAAATGGAATACTGTCACACATGAATGATAACCAGTTTTGATCCACATAGGGAACTTTAGGAACCCCATTTTCAGGATCACCTCAGCTTCCAACAGTTGGACCCGAAGCACTCAGACTTTTATCACCTATCCCAAGTTTGTTTGCAAAGTGATTCGCCAATTTAGTTAGTAAATTAAAATCTGTAATATAATGGTTCTGATTTTCTTATCTTTTTTTTCTTATCTTTTTTTTCTTACAGTGTGGAAAGAGTGGTGAAAATTTTGACAAATTCTTCACTCGAGCAGCTCCAGTCCTTACACCTCCAGACCAGCTGGTCTTAGCTGGTATTGACCAGAGTGAATTTGCTGGATTCACATTCATTAATCCAGAGTTTGTCCATACTAATCCTCATAGTCCAGTTCCCATATCCCTGGTGTGACCACTTGATTTGTACCACAAGGAGCAGAAGGCATTTTCTCTAAGCCCCAATGCTTTGGTCAGCATGGTATACTCCTTGATATTGGCTTTCTTGGCAGTTTATGCCCTAACCCCATCTTCTCCTTCGTTCCATTTTGCATCTTGGAAAACAAGTGTTGTAACGTGCCGTGTGAGGGGGCCAGGATGCAATAGTGAATCCATTCCTTCCGGGACATGACACTGATCTGGCATTTAACTATAATTAGAACATAAGAAAGAGCTAATGAGCAAGTTGTAAGTTTTACCGTAGGGTTGGTCAGTGTCTCGAGGCCATCTGATGAAGAGTCAAGTCGTTGCTTTACTGTTTGCAATGAGGTCACATTGAAGTGGAACACAGTAATCTAATTCAGATGTTGGAACCAGATTGTGAGCCTAGAAGATGAATGCCTGGAGTCCACATTTTGGATGTGAGCTCATACTTGAAGTGCAACTGGATTCAGGATATACAAGAAGCAAATATCTTATTTAGTTTGCACAACCCCCACTTGGAATGGACTTAACACTGCCTGCATCTCTCCCCAAAATTGCATCTAGCACTGCCATGCATGGCCTTTTATTATATTTGTTTGTGTACAATATATCTAAGTGTTATCCTGTTTACGTAGGCACAGGTACTCCCTTCCTCTCTAGGAAGAATGACCCTCGGAAAATGATATATGTATTATATACTTAGATCATCTGCTTTTTGTGCATGGGCTGTAAGAGATCATGCTGTGTGTACATGCTCGCTAGTCTGATCAGTTTCACTGAGTCTTTCTGGACTTGGTGTAGAAATAGTGGCGGGATAACTGGTTTGGGCTTCCATGGATATATTTTGATAAATAATTTCCACGTATTCTGAATATTTTACTTGTAGTGTTTGAGTATTTTGACAAGTATAAGTCAACACTACACAAAGACTGCTGGGTCCAACTTGAAGGAAATGTATGTTTCTTACACGATAATTTATCCATTGGTTTATGATGGGGCTTACCATGAGTAAAGCAGATGAGGTTTTGGTTGTGTGTTGTTAGACCATTGACATAGTAGTGTGATATCATGTTCTTCCACTGCACACTGGTAGATTACTTGGATTTATGAAATCATGCGTTATTACAATAAAGTTATTGTGTTTCTGATGTAATAACAAGCCAATACAAATAACTAGTTCACTCATATCGTCTGAGCTGCTACTTTCTTATTCTGTTCCTTTAAATGGAAGGGAAAGTGCATTAGGGCAATTAATAATAGGGATGTCTAATGAACTATAATGGAAGAGCAGAAGTCTATTCATTCAGCTGGTTGTAAGAAGTCACAATTGTCAAAGGATGGTAATAAAATAATCTTTTTTATGAGATACAAAAAGTATTTTGCATGCAGTCCACTTAAAGGGAACCTGTCACCGGATGTTTATAATACCTAACGGTCAGTGCGGGGCAGACTGGTTGGATGGGCGTCTCCTTTCTCCGGGTCCGTGCCTCCTCTTTCGGCCATCTTTGTCCTTCTTCTGAAGCTAGTGTGGATGACGCGTTCTACGTCATCTACACTAGCCGGCATTGAGGTCCCAGCGGCATTGAGGTCCCGCGCAGGCGCACTACAATACTTTGATTTGCCTTACTCAGGACAGAACAAAGTGCACCTGCGCAGGACCTCAATGTCGGCTTGTGTGTATGACATAGTATGCGTCATCCACATTAGCTTCAGAAGGAGGAAAAAGATGGCCGAAAGAGGAAGCGCGGACCCAGAGAACGGAGACACCCATCCGACTAGTCTGCTCTGCTCTGACCGTTTGGTGAGTATTATAAACATCCAGTGACAGGTTCCCTTTAAGACTGTTCGATTGACCGTCTAAGCCAAAGTGGAGATAACAAGTGTTTATATAGGTTGGAAGTTTTCATTGACTTAAGAGGAACCGGTCACTTTGAATTTGTAGTCCAACTGATGGCAACATGTTATAAAGCAGGAGAAGGTGAACAGATAAAAAGTTTTGTGTTAAAAGATTTTGGAGAAATTGTAATTTACTTATTCTGGGGTTAGGAGACGTTCTCATCAGTGACTGGCATCCATCCCATCTGTATAAGTGTACATACTGAGACAGCTGTAGTGGGTAAGACCGCCAACAGGACTTCCGCCAACAGGACTTCCAACCAAAGAATAAGCAAAATACATTTTCTTTCAAATTTGGTACCATAAAACTATGGGCCCAATTCATCAAGACCAGTGTTGAGGCATGGTGGAGTCAGATGAATGGGTGCATGCCTCTTCATGAATCTGTAGCTTCTAACTATCAGCAAGTTCCTCCATATGCCAGGTCAGAAATCTCACTCGAGTCAGGTATTAGATTGAGATTTCTCTCTTGGGAATACCATCAAGACCAGTGTTGTTCACACCGGTCCTCGTGAGGAGGCGTGGTGGAGTCCAAATAAAGGGGTGCACGCCTCTTCATGAATCTGTAGAGAATGATAAGGAGCAAGTTCCTCCGTGCGCTACATCAGAAATCTCACTCCAGTCAGGTATTAGATTGAGATTTCTCTCTTTGGAATACCAATAAGACCAGTATTGGTCATGCCGGTCCTCATGAGGTGGCGTAGTGAAGTCCAGATGAAGGGGTGCACGCCTCTTCATGAATCTGTAGCGTCTGATGAGCAAGAGCCACCGTGCGCTACGCCAGAAATCTCACTCCAGTTAGAAATAAAATCGAGATTTCTCTCTCAGGAATGCCATGAGTTAGACTCGCTGGGGTATCCCACCCCCACTATGACTTGTTCCCGCTCCAGCTCTGCCCAATTTGTCAGAGCCGGGAGAAACAGGCATGACAAAAGTAGCAAAATCTAAACTTAGTGACTTTTCAAGGCCTTTACGCCAGAATTTTGGCAAGAAATCTTTGATGACTCGGGCTCTTTGTGTCAATTAACTTAGCTTCTTCTGTTTAACATACTGCTGGAAGATCACATTGCACATTTAACATGACAAGTTCCCATTATTGTGGTTGTCTAATTCATTGTAAATAAAGCTTATTGAAATCCATTTTTTTACTTTGTATTATACTCGCTACACTGATTAGGTCCTTGAGCAGTATGACAAAATTGATTGTGGTATTTGTCCATAGAAAATATTTCCTCTTTGGGTATAAAGCCTGCTTTAAAGAAGTTGTCCAGGCTTGGGACAAAATATCTACTGGTATTCTAAGGGGCACTTTGCACACTGCGACATCGCAGGTGCGATGTCGGTGGGGTCAAATTGAAAATGACGCACTTCCGGCATCGCATGCGACATCGCAGTGTGTAAAGGCTGGATGATACGATTAACGAGCGCAAAAGCGTCGTAATCGTATCATCGGTGCAGCGTCGGCGTAATCCATGATTACGCTGACGCGACGGTCCGATGTTGTTCCTCGCTCCTGCGGCAGCACACATCGCTGTGTGTGAAGTCGCAGGAGCGAGGAACGTCTCCTACCGGCCTCACTGCGGCTTCCGTAGGATATGCGGAAGGAAGGAGGTGGGCAGGATGTTTACATCCTGCTCATCTCCGCCCCTCCGCTCTGATTGGCCGCCTGCCGTGTGACGTCGCAGTGACGCCGCACGACCCGCCCCCTTAACAAGGAGGCGGGTCGCCGGCCACAGGGACGTCGCACGGCAGGTGAGTGTGTGTGTGAAGCTGGCGTAGCGATAACTTTCGCTACGCCAGCTATCACCACATATCGCTGCTGCGACGGGGGCGGCCACTATCGCACTCGGCATCGCAGCATCGGCCTGCGATGTCTTAGTGTGCAAAGCCCGCCTAAGACTACAGACTGCTGAATCGTGACAGTGTGTGATGTGCACGTTGTCACAATGTCCTGCTATTGTGGCCAGTCAGATAACTTTATGAATGTTATTTCCAAACTTGAGGTCACAAGACAGCTAGATGTGCTTGGCTTTTCTCCCTAGAAGATAATAGAGAGAGTCCAAATATTTCTAATTGGCATGAGTCTACCACCATGCAAAAATTAAGAACACGAAATCTCCTGTCAGACGCCAGCATGACATGAGGTCATAAATCATGACAGCGTGCACACTACATAGAGTAACTGTAGACGTTTGTCCAAAACCTAGACAACCCCCTTAATTCTATTCCATTAAACATAGAGACTGGCAGTAAAAATAAGCAGTCTTCTCTATTATTCTTTGTTGCTTTTGGTCCTGGTTTTAATGGGCCAACTGGGAAGTTAGTAGAAAGAGGCCAAAACTAATATATATATATATATATATATATATATATATATGCACATACCGTGGGTTCAGACACCTTTAAATTTTTCACTCTCGTTTCATTGCAGCCATTTGGTAAATTCAAAAATGTTCATTTTTTTCTCGTTAATGTGCACTCTGCACCCCATCTTGACAGAAAAAAACAGAAATGTAGACATTTTTGCAAGTTTATTAAAAAAAACCCCTAAAATAGCACATGGTTATAAGTATTCAGACCCTTTGCTCAGTATTAAGTAGAGGCACCCTTTTGAGCTAGTACAGCCATGAGTCTTCTTGGGAATGAAGCAACAAGTTTTTGACACCTAGATTTGGGGATCCTCTGCTATTCTTCCTTGCAGATCCTCTCCAGTTCCGTCAGGTTGGATTGTGAACATTGGTGGACAGCCATTTTCAGGTCTATCCAGAGATGCTCAATTGGGTTTAGGTCAGGGCTCTGGCTGGGCCAGTCATGAATCACAGAGTTGTTCTGAAGCCACTCCTTTGTTATTTTAGCTGTGTGCATAGGATCATTGTCTTGTTGGAAGATGAACCTTTGGCCAAGTCTGAGATCCAGAGCACTCTGGAAGAGGTTTTCTTCCAGGATATCTCTTTACTTGGCCATATTCATCTTTCTTTCAATTACAACCAGTTATCCTGTCCCTGCAGCTGAAAAACACGCCCATAGCATGATACTGCCACCACCATGTTTCACTGTTGGGATTGTAATGGGTAGGTGATGAGCAGTGCCTGGTTTTCTCCACACATACTGTTTAGAATTATCACCAAAAAGTTCTATCTTCTTCTCATCAGACCAGAGAATCGTATTTCTCATAGTCTGGAAGTCCTTCATGTGTTTTTTTGCAAACTCTATTCAGGTTTTCATATGTCTTGCACTTAGGAGAGGTTTCCATTGGGGCACTCAGTCATAAAGGCTCAAGTCATGGGGATAGTTTACTTTGTGGAACTTTCTCCCATCTCCCTACCATCTCTAGAGCTCAGCCACAGTGAACTTGGGGTTCTTCTTTACCTCTCTCACCAAGACTCTTCTCTCATGATTGCTCAGTTTGGATGGACGGCCAGGTCTAGGAAGAGTTCTGGTGGTCCCAAACTTCTTCCATTTAAGGATTATGGAGGCCATTATGCTCTTAGGAACCTGGAGCACTGCAGAAATTCTTTTGTAACCTTGGCCAGATCTGTGCCTTGCCACAATTCTGTCTCTGTGCTCTTTGGGCAGTTCCTTTGACCTCATGATTCTCACTTGGTGTGACATGCACTGTGAGCTGTAAGGTCTTATATAGACAGGTGTGTGCCTTTCCAAATCAAGTCCTATCAGTTTAATTAAACACAGCTTGACTGCCATGAAGGAGTAGAACCATCTCAAGGAGGATCACAAGAAAATGGACAGCATGTGACTTAAATATGAGTGTCTGAGCAAAGGGTCTGAATACTTATAACCATGTGATATTTCAGTTTTTCTTGTTGATTACATTTGCAAACATTTCTACATTTCTGTTTTTTTCTGTCAAGATAGGGGATGGGGAGCAGAGTGTACAGTAATGAGAAAAAAAATTGAACGTTTTTGAATTTACCAAATGGCTACCATGAAACAAAGAGTGAAAAACATAAAGTGGTCTGAATACTTTCCGTACCCATTGTAGACAGTATACTGCGAGTGAAATATTGACCACATCAACAATTTTCTAAGTAAATATATTTCTAATGGTGCAATTGACATGAATTTCTCAGAAGATATTGGTAACAACCCATCCAATTCACCCAGGAAGCAAAATCAAAACATAGATGTACATCAATTAAGTTATGTGTAATAATGAGAAATGACACAGGGAAAAAGTATTGATCATACTGACTGAAAAGTATTTATACTTCAGACAAAAGCCTTTGTTGGTGATGACAGCTTCCAGACACCTCCTGTATGGAGAAACTAGTGGCATGCTTTGCTCAGGTGTGATTTTTTTCCCATTCTTCCACACAAATACTCTTTTTTAGATCCTGAAGGTTTCTATGAACTCTGAGCTTTAGTTCCTTCTATACATTTTTTATTTGATTCAGGTCAAGTGTTTGGCTGGGTCATTTTAGCAGCTTTATTTTCTTTCTCTAAAACCAATTCAGCATTTCCTTGGCTGCGTGTTTGGGATCATAATGACCACCCTCATTTCATCTTCATCATCCTGGTGAATGGTAGCAGATTTAAATCAAGAATGTCTCTGTTCATTTGCCCATTTATTCTTCCTTCAATCACTTGACGTTTGCCATAAAGTTTACTGAAAATCAACCCCACACCATGATGTTCTTACCTCTAAAATTCACTGTTGATATGGTATTTTGGGGGTCATGTGCAGTGCCTTTTGGCCTTCAAACATGGTGTGTATTGTAGCATCCCTAGAGTACAATTCTGATCTCATTTGACCAGGCTATATTCTCCCAGTATTTCACAATCTTGTCCAAATTAAATGTTTAACAAATTTTAAACACGCATGAACATGCTTTTTGTTCATCAGTTGAGTTTTGCATGGTGAGTGTGCAAACAGGCCATGGAGGTTGAATGTAATACTTATGGTTTTCTTTGAAACAATTGTGCCTGCATAATCCACATTTTTCTATAGCTCTCCACAAGTGGTCCTTGGCTCTTGGACAACTCTTCTGATAATTCTTTTCACTCCTCTATCTGAAATCTTTCCAGGAGCACCTGGTCGTAGCTGGTTTATGGTGAAATTATCTTCCACTTTCGGATTATTGTCGCAACAGTGCTCACTGAAACCTTCAGTAGTTTAGAAATTCTGTAACCAAAGTCTATGTTTTGCAACAATGAGGTTGTGAAGATCTTAAGACAGCTCACTGATTTTACCCATCATGAGAATTTTCTTGTGGGGTGCCTTTTTGAATCAACTGATATTATTTTTTACTTGGTTCCAGGATTTCTATTAATTACTGCTAGATTTCAACTTTTGTCATAACTTTCCATGGCTTTTTGCACTTCTCTTTGTTCATGTGCTTTGATCCTTTTTCCCTGTGTCATTTTATATGTAGTACAGGTTTTCTTTAATGATTTTATGAACAAAAAAAAACAAGACTATCTCTCAAATAACACCAACCCCACACTCCAACAGTTATGTTTGCAACTCCAGTCTTGACCCAAGTACTCTAAGATAGACATGTACTATATCAAGATCAACAGTATTCAATGATGAACTCACATGCAACATCCATCTTTGGGTAACACTAACAGAAAAATAACTTTTTTACAAAAAAGGATCCTTTCCTTTTGATTTTTTTACCAAAAGAAAATCCTGAATCTTAAAAAAACACGAAATTTTTGAATGTAATAAAAAAGAAACATGCATTACATTGGTCACTAAAAAATGCAATGTTTCCCACTGATAGCCACCTTACCGTTAAATTGTGTCTGTTCCTCCAGGTCCTACATACCCTGGCTCAAAAGCAGTAAATAAACTTTATTTATAACAGGACAACCATAAGAGAAATGTAATGATATGATATTGCTTTCTTCTGTGATGGGTACTCCTAAAATTGTATCTCTCTGACTAGCAATGTGAATAAAACAGAGTGCATGCCTACCATTATTCTTCGTATTCTTCTTATGTTACATTATCTATGTATATTGACATCTTTGATCTTGCAATACGATGGACATTATTGGAGCTCAACATTATAAGAGATGATCATCTAAAAATAAACGTTCATTAAAACCGTGTATTTTTGCTGTCCCACTCTCTCTATGATGCGTTTCGATTAGTGGAATTTGTATATTACAGAAAGCCTGCTCTATGGATGTACAAGAACAATCTGCAGCAACTTAACAGAAATCGCTATTACCTTAAGACTCTTTGAAAAAGAACATTTGCAGCACCTTCTACAAGACTTTTCACGGATGCCTGGATAAGAATAGCTTATTCAATTCAGATTAGGCTGACATTAATTTTGTGCACGCACTGTATGCACAGCTCAGCTGTTTCCGCCTAGTGATTATCGGTCTCTTCATTTGTTTTGAGAAGCCCTAAGTAATCCTTCATCAAACATCCACTTTATTAATAATCGATAGGTATGTCAATGGTCCCAAAAACGTGACAAATGAGGTTTTATATCATTCATTATTTCTCTGTTCTATAAGCGCATTTGTTTTTAAAGAAGAAGATATACGGCCCATCTCATGAAAAATGGTGTACAATCTTAAAGGGCTGTAACATTGATGATCTATCCATAGGATTTATGATTGGTGGGGGTGTGACACTCATCATCCTTGTCAATCAGCTGTTCCTGGTGCCGTCGCCAGTTGAAACTACTCTGCACAGCACAGCCCCACCAATGAAATAGTGGCCACGGCCAGGCACATCTTCCCCCTATTTATTGAAATAGTCAAAGGATATGCAGTACCCAGCCATGGTCACTCTACAGTTGACGGAGTTGTTCTGTAGAGCTCTGGAGCTGAGTGGTTCCAACCGGCGGTAGTACTAGGAAAAGCTGATCTGCAGAAGAGTGTCGCCACCGATCAGACATTGATGACCTATCCCAAGGATAGATCATCAATGATTATGTCTCAGACAATCCCTTTAATGAATAGCTCACTAGTGTACTATTCATTAAGAGAGGCCTCCAGCTCGACTCACTAAGGGTACGTGCCCACGATCAAGATCCACTTGTTCATGGATAAAGAAGCTGCCTGTGCCCACGATCAGGGTCCAGGCTAGAGTTGAGCGCGGTTGGTGGTTCGTGGTTCTCCAGTTCGCGGCTCGAGTGATTTTGGGGGCTGTTCTAGATCGAACTAGAACTCGAGCTTTTTTGCAAAAGCTCGATAGTTCTAAATACGTTCGAGAACGGTTCTAGCAGCAAAAAAAACAGCTAATTCCTAGCTGGCTTTCCGCTGTAATAGTGTAAGTCACTCTGTGACTCACACTATTATGACATTTCAGTGTATAGTGTGCGGGAACAGCGCATTCAGATCACTGCTGTATGGATAATGGCGATCGCCATTTTTTTTTTTTTTCCCTTGTCTTCCTTCCCTAAGCGCGCTCGTGTAGTGGGGAGGGCCAGCATGTCAGCCAATCCCAGACACACACACAGCTAAGTGGACTTTTAGCCAGAGAAGCAACGGCATGTGTGATAGGATGTCCATGTCACATGTCCCTGCATTATAAAAACGAGTATCTGCCCGTCCGGACGCCATTATCTCTTCTGCGTCCTTGGTGTCAGACATCACTGGCGCAGCTCCTATCGCCGATACAGCTGTATTACGCTCCATACACAGCGCTGGACAGCTTAGGGAGAGCACTTTCTATCAGTCCTTTAAAGGGCTCGTACCGGCAGGGTCAGAGCCATAGGTGACAGGTCCTGAAAACAAAGTTTAACAGCTACACAAGATGACAGCGTCTGTGTAGCTAAGGTCAGGGATTTTCTCGCTGCATTTCCCCATTAGGAGGGATAGAAAGGCAGGCTTCCTTTCCTCTACCCAGAGACCCACAACCCTGCCACTGTACCCTCCTGCCCTTTGCACACTCAAACTCATTGTTACTAAGCCATTATACTAGCAAACACTGAGTGAACTTAGTGTCATCCTAAACGTGGCTATTGGACTTCTGTATAGTCCCAGTAGTGCACAGATATTTGCAGCACGTCTGCCTGCATTGCACACTCAAACTCATTATAACTAAGCCATTATACTAGCAAACACTGAGTGAACTTGGTGGCATCCTAAACGTGGCTATTGGACTTCTGTATAGTCTCAGTAGTGCACAGATATTTGCAGCACGTCTGCCTGCATTGCACACTCAAACTCATTATAACTAAGCCATTATACTAGCAAACACTGAGTGAACCTAGTGGCATCCTAAACGTGGCTATTGGACTTCTGTATAGTCTCAGTAGTGCACAGATATTTGCAGCACGTCTGGCTGCATTGCAAACTCAAACTCATTGTTACTAAGCCATTATACTAGCAAACACTGAGTGAACTTAGTGGCATCCTAAACGTGGCTATTGGACTTCTGTACAGTCCCAGTAGTGCACAGATATTTGCAACACGTCTGCCTGCATTGCACACTCAAACTCATTATAACTAAGCCATTATACTAGCAAACACTGAGTGAACTTAGTGGCATCCTAAACGTGGCTATTGGACTTCTGTATAGTCCCAGTAGTGCAAAGATATTTGCAGCACGTCTGCCTGCATTGCACACTCAAACTCATTATAACTAAGCCATTATACTAGCAAACACTGAATGAACCTAGTGGCATCCTAACGTGGCTATTGGACTTCTGTATAGTCTCAGTAGTGCACAGATATTTGCAGCACGTCTGGCTGCATTGCACACTCAAACTCATTGTTACTAAGCCATTATACTAGCAAACACTGAGTGAACTTAGTGGCATCCTAAACGTGGCTATTGGACTTCTGTACAGTCCCAGTAGTGCACAGATATTTGCAGCACGTCTGGCTGCATTGCACACTCAAACTCATAATAACTAAGCCATTATACTAGCAAACACTGAGTGTACCTAGTGGCATCCTAAACGTGGCTATTGGACTTCTGTATAGTCCCAGTATGCAAAGATATTTGCAGCATGTCTGGCTGCATTGCACACTCAAACTCATTCTAACTAAGCCATTATACTAGCAATTTATGCTGCCAGTTTAAGGGCCGTAGTTGCATTGTCAGGGATATTTATTCTTTATTATTCTGCTGTTAATAAAGCTAGACCACCGCTGCAATCTACACCACCTCTCAATTTTTACTACCACATTTTCAGTGCACAATCTTGTCGCAATCAACATGAGTGGCAAAATGACAGATGCTGGTGGAAAGGGGAAGAGGCATGGTGGAAAAGGAAAAAAAGGGTTTGTCCGTGGGGAAGGTGGCAAAGCTCCATTATCATTTGCTGAAGATAGACCATCTAACAGCAAAAGTAAGATGTCTACTACTTACCGTGGACAATCCGATGTGCTCCCTTTTTTACGGACACGAACAACAGGAACAAAGGTAGATGATGGCCAAAAAAGGAAAATGCTTGAATGGATCTCAAGTGGTCCAACAAGTGCCCTCTCAGCCACTTCAAGTACTGCATCCAAAAAACACCAGTCCTCTGAGTTGTCATCCCAATCAAACTTGCTTTCTCCCAGCTTTGAAGTCTCCATCAGCCCTGCACAGTATGGTGGAGCTGAGATGGCTGAGTCTGCAGAGCTGTTCAGTCACACTATAGCCTGGGAATCAGAGGTCTGCTCCCAAGCTACAGTGAGTACAGACCAGGAAATGGTCTGCAGTGATGCCCAGAACCTTTGTGACTCTGATTCAGGCCGTGAGGACCAAGTTTCTGAGCATAATGTTGACCCTGATTCACAAACTGTAACACCTGTGGTTATAGACAATGAGGAACATACTGATGACGATGAGACGCAGATACCAGATTGGGATGACAACTTAAATATTCGGTCAGGGCAAGAAGAGGCTCGGTCTGAGGGGGAGGGGAGTGCAAACACAACAATTGATGATGAAGTTCTAGATCCCACCTACTGTCAACCCCCAGTCAGGCACTCGAGGAGGTCAACAGAGGCGGTGGAGGAGGATGCAACCGACGACGAAGTTACCTTGCGCCTTCCTGGACAGAGTCGGAGCACTGGTAGCACGTCTACAACTGCATCCTCAGCCACCACTATGCCTCTGAGCACTAGTCGAGGGGGCTCAGCAGGTCGCATGCCCTCTAAGCCTTGCCTAGCCTGGTCCTTTTTTGACATAGAAAAAGATCGCCCAAATTATGTGATGTGTAAAATTTGTCGTGATTCTGTTAGTAGAGGTCAAAACCTCAGCAGTTTGACAACTTCTTCCATGAATCGTCACATGAATAAATATCATAGGTCCCAGTGGGAAGTTCGCCGTGCTGCAATGTGGCCTAGCGGAGCGAACCATCCACGGCCTGCCCCTTCCAGTGCATCCGCGCGCTCCTCATCTTCTAGGACTGTGGGGACAGCTGTCACACCTGGTTTTAAACGCACAACTTCCACCACTGTAACCGCAACAGGCAGTTTGCTTGGTAGGTCGTCAGTTGGTTTGGAAGGGGAAACAAGTGAGTGTGTACAGCTCTCTCAGACATCGATAGCACCAACGTTGGATGAAGGCAACATCATGTCTCCCCCTGCACTTTCCTAACAAACCTGCATTTTTCCAGGGACACCCTACTCAACACCGTCTACACACAGCAGCCAGATCTCTGTCCCTCAGATGTGGTCAAATAAAAGGCCATTTACTGCGACCCATGACAAAGCTAAGAGGTTGACTCTATCCCTCTGTAAGCTCTTGGCTACCGAAATGCTGCCTTTCCGCCTAGTGGACACACAGGATTTTAGAGACCTTATGTCTGTCGCTGTGCCCCAGTACCAGATGCCTAGTCGCCACTACTTCTCTAAGAAAGGTGTGCCCGCGCTACACCAGCATGTCGCACACAACATCACCGCTTCCTTGAGAAACTCTATGTGTGAACGGGTGCATTTCACCACCGATACTTGGACCAGTAAGCATGGACAGGGACGTTACATGTCGCTGACTGGGCACTGGGTAACTATGGTGATAGATGGTGAAGGGTCTGCTGCACAAGTCTTGCCGTCCCCACGACTTGTGTGTCAATCCTCTGTCTGTCCAAGTTCCGCCACTGCTTCTGCCTCCTCCACCTCATCTGGGTCCTCCACCTCCGCCCCAAGCCTGCCTGGTCAGGCCACCAGCGTTCTCACTGCGCAGAAGGAATCACGCACCCCTCATTACTATGCTGGCAGCAGAGCGCAACGGCATCAGGCGGTCTTTAGCTTGACATGTCTTGGTAATAGGAGTCACACAGCTGAGGAGTTGTGGTCAGCTCTGCGGTCCGAGTTTAATAAATGGTTGTCTCCACTCAACCTGCAGCCTGGTAAGGCCATGTGCGACAATGCTGCAAACCTGGGTGCGGCCCTTCGCCTGGGCAAGGTGACACACGTGCCTTGTATGGCTCACATGTTGAACATTGTTGTCCAGCAATTTTTAACACACTATCCCGGCCTAGATGGCCTTCTGACCAGGGCACGAAAACTGTCTGCTCACTTCCGCCGTTCAACCGCTGCAGCTGAGCGACTTGCATCGCTCCAGAAGTCTTTCGGCCTGCCGGTTCATCGCCTGAAATGCGATGTGGCGACACGCTGGAATTCGACTCTCCACATGTTACAGCGACTGTGGCAGCACCGCCGACTGGGCACTGGGTAACTATGGTGATAGATGGTGAAGGGTCTGCTGCACAAGTCTTGCCGTCCCCACGACTTGTGTGTCAATCCTCTGTCTGTCCAAGTTCCGCCACTGCTTCTGCCTCCTCCACCTCATCTGGGTCCTCCACCTCCGCCCCAAGCCTGCCTGGTCAGGCCACCAGCGTTCTCACTGCGCAGAAGGAATCACGCACCCCTCATTACTATGCTGGCAGCAGAGCGCAACGGCATCAGGCGGTCTTTAGATTGACATGTCTTGGTAATAGGAGTCACACAGCTGAGGAGTTGTGGTCAGCTCTGCGGTCCGAGTTTAATAAATGGTTGTCTCCACTCAACCTGCAGCCTGGTAAGGCCATGTGCGACAATGCTGCAAACCTGGGTGCGGCCCTTCGCCTGGGCAAGGTGACACACGTGCCTTGTATGGCTCACATGTTGAACATTGTTGTCCAGCAATTTTTAACACACTATCCCGGCCTAGATGGCCTTCTGACCAGGGCACGAAAACTGTCTGCTCACTTCCGCCGTTCAACCGCTGCAGCTGAGCGACTTGCATCGCTCCAGAAGTCTTTCGGCCTGCCGGTTCATCGCCTGAAATGCGATGTGGCGACACGCTGGAATTCGACTCTCCACATGTTACAGCGACTGTGGCAGCACCGCCGAGCCCTGGTGCAATACGTCATGACGTATAGCCTGGGCCAACGAGATGCAGAGGTGGGGCAGATCCTCCTGATGGAGTGGTCTCAGATCAAGGACCTATGCACTCTTCTGCACAGTTTCGACATGGCGACGAATATGTTTAGCGCTGACAATGCCATTATCAGCATGACAATTCCAGTCATTTACATGCTGGAGCACACGCTAAACACTATTCGGAGTCAGGGGGTGGGACAACAGGAAGGGGAGGAACTACAGGAGGATTCATATGCGCAAGGGACAACAACATCACCAAGGTCCAGACGTTCATCATCACCAACGCAGCAGGCATGGGACCATGGGGGACAGGGATCAACAAGGGCGCATAGTAGCAGGCGAAATGTTGAGGAAGGTGCAGGAGAACATGAAGAAATGGAGGACGAACTGTCCATGGACATGGAAGACTCAGCGGATGAGGGAGACCTTGGTCAAATTTCAGTTGAAAGAGGTTGGGGGGAGATGTCAGAGGAAGAAAGAACGGGTAGCACCTCTATGCCACAAACACAGCGTGGACTTGGTCCGCATGGCTGCGCAAGACACATGAGTGCCTTCTTGTTGCACTACCTCCAACATGACCCTCGTATTGTCAAAATTAGAAGTTATGATGACTACTGGCTTGCCACACTATTAGATCCCCGGTACAAGTCCAAATTTTGTGACATAATTCCAGCCATAGAAAGGGACGCACGTATGCAGGAGTATCAGCAGAAGCTGTTACTCGATCTTAGCTCGGCTTTTCCACCAAACAACCGTGCAGGTGCAGGGAGTGAATCTCCCAGTTGTAACTTGACAAACATGGGACGGTATCGTCATCTTCAACAGTCTACCCGTACCAGTAGGACTGTATCTGGTGCTGATAACAGCAATTTTATGGAATCTTTTCATAATTTTTTTAGACCCTCCTTTGCAAGGCCACCAGAGACAACAAGTCTGACACATAGTCAACGGCTGGAGAGGATGATACAGGAGTATCTCCAAATGAACATCGATGCCATTGACTTTGCAAATGGAGCCTTGCTCATTTTGGGCTTCAAATCTAGAAAAATGGCCAGAGCTCTCCAGTTACGCCTTGGAGATTTTGTCGTGTCCAGCTGCCAGCGTTGTCTCTGAACGTGTCTTCAGTGCTGCTGGGTGTGTGCTGACAGATAAGCGCACGCGTCTGTCCAGTGACAATGTGGATAGACTGACGTTCATCAAAATGAACAAGTCATGGATCCACCAGGAATTTTTCTACCCCTGTGTCATCCTGGGGAGAGTAAATGCTTGTGGATTTGGAATGTGCTTGATGCAAATTTAGCTGTGAAGTGTACAACTAGGGCACAAGTGCTGCCACTGAATGGGTGGGTGTGTGTGGGGCCCAATTTTTGGAAAAAAGAGAGACTCCGCTTGGATTAACCCTTGCTTGCTGTGTTTTTTAAAAATGATCCAAGATGAACAGAGCTGGGATCAGGAAAGACTTTGCTACCTACCCCGGTGTCATCCTGGGGACGGTTAAGTATGGCGTATTTTTGAATGTGCTTGATGCAAATCTAGCTGTGAAGTGTACAACTGGGACACAACTGCTGCCACTGAAGGGGTGGGTGTGCGTGGGGCCCAATTTTTGGAAAAAAGGGAGACTCCGCTTGGAGTAACCCTTGCTTACATTGTTTTTAAAAGAAGCCAAGATGAACAAGTCATGGTTCAACAAAGACTTTGCTACCTACCCCGGTGTCATCCTGGGGACGGTTAAGTATGGCGTATTTTTGAATGTGCTTGATGCAAATCTAGCTGTGAAGTGTACAACTGGGGCACAAGTGCTGCCACTGATAAGGTGTCTGTGTGGCCCAATTTTTGGAAAAAAGGGAGACTCCGCTTGGAGTCACCTTGCTGTGTTTTACATGATTTTAGAAGGGCATGCCATGTCTATATCTGTGTCTCGTCCTCTTTTTCCTTGTAACGCTGTTTTGTTTTCACATGAGAATTTGTCCTTGTCACTTTCCCATGTGTTTGTGTTGTGTTGTGAGTTGTTTGTCACCTTTTGGACACCTTTGAGGGTGTTTTCTAGGTGTTTTTATGTGTTTGTGATTGCCTGCCATTGTTTCCTATGCAGTTCGAGTTCAGTTCGTCGAACGTTCGACAAACCGAACTCGAACGGGAGCTCCGTTCGGCGAACCGACCTTGAGCCGAACCGCGACCGGTTCGCTCATCTCTAGTCCAGGCTGATGCAGTCTCTTGCCTGTGTTCTCCCAACGGAGAACGCTTATGACTCTGCAGCAAAGCATTGACATGCTTATGGTTCAGAAAGCCGCACCACATGTCAGTTTTTGCTGTGGGCCACACATGCACAGTGGGCATGGAATTTCTATAAATCTCATCCACTATGCTTGTACTGTACAACACAGCGTTTTTGACACAGCTGAAACCCGCTGCATCCTAAATACTGCAAACACTGATCATGGACTTGCAGCCTTATACCTGCTTTACACGCTTCAATAAATCTTTCAATCCGTCGTCGGGGTCAAGTTGTAAGTGACGCACATCCTGCATCGTTCGTGACGTATTTGCGTGTGACACCTACGTGCAATCAAGATTGAACGAAAATACGGTGATCGCATACACGTCGTTTATTCCTCATACATTGGACGTTTTGTTGTATGAACCTAGTCAATTGAAACGTGTGACATCCCTCATACGATTTTGATGTCTGAGGCTATGTGCGCAGGTATGCGCTCTGCACCGCAGCTTAAAAAAGGTCTGCTTCAGAGCGCAGCTGAAAAGCTGCATTCTGAAGCGCCTCACAATGTCTGTCATTCACTAATCTCTGTCAGTCGGTCACTATCTCTGTCCCTCTCTCTCGGTCCATGTCAGTCTATCCCTCTTACCCCTTCTCTCATACTCACTGATCTCCGATCCCCGGCCCGCCTCTGCACGGCATTCACACTGCTCCGGCGGCTTTTACTGTTTTGAAAAATCCGGCCGCCCATTAAACAATCTCGTATTCCCTGCTTTCCCCGCCCACTGGCGCCTATGATTGGTTACAGTGAGACACGCCCCCACGCTGAGTGACAGGTGTCACACTGCACCCAATCACAGCAGCCGGTGGGCGTGTCTATACTGTGCAGTGAAATAAATAATTAAATAATTTAAAAAAACGGCGTGCGGTCTCTCCCAATTTTAAAACCAGCCAGATAAAGCCATACGGCTGAAGGCTGGTATTCTCAGGATGGGGAGCTCCACGTTATGGGGATCCCCCCAGCCTAACAATATCAGCCAACAGCCGCCCAGAATTGCCGCATACATTAGATGCGACAGTTCTGGGACTGTACCCGGCTCTTCCCGATTTGCCCTGGTGCGTTGGCAAATCGGGGTAATAAGGAGTTATTGGCAGCCCATAGCTGCCAATAAGTCCTAGATTAATCATGTCAGGCGTCTATGAGACACCTTCCATGATTAATCTGTAAATTACAGTAAATAAACACACACACGCCCGAAAAAATCCTTTATTAGAAATAAAAAACACAAACATATACCCTGGTTCACCACTTTAATCAGCCCCAAAAAGCCCTCCTTGTCCGGCGTACTCCAGGATGGTCCAGCGTCGCTGCATGGAGGTGACCGGAGCTGCAGCAGACACAGCCGCTCCGGTCACCCCCACACAGCAAATGAAGACAGCCGCGCGATCGGCTGAGCTGTCACTGAGGTTACCCGCTGTCACTGGATCCAGCGGTGGATGCAGCGGTGGCCGCGGGTAACCTCAGTGACAGCTCAGCTGATCGCGCTACTCACCTCAGTTGCTGCGTGGAGGTGACAGGAGCAGCGGTGAGTAGCGCGATCAGCTGAGCTGTCACTGAGGTTACCCGCGGCCACCGCTGCATCCACCGCTGGATCCAGTGACAGCGGGTAACCTCAGTGACAGCTCAGCTGATCGCGCGGCTGTCTTCATTAGCTGTGTGGAGGTGACAGGAGCGGCTGTGTCTGCTGCAGCTCCGGTCACCTCCATGCAGCAGCGCTGGAAGCGACGCTGCATCATCCTGGATTACGCCGGACAAGGAGGGTTTTTTGGGGCTGATTAAAGTGGTGAACCAGGGTATATGTTTGTGTTTTTTATTTCTAATAAAGGATTTTTTCGGGCGTGTGTGTGTTTATTTACTGTAATTTACAGATTAATCATGGAAGGTGTCTCATAGACGCCTGACATGATTAATCTAGGACTTATTGGCAGCTATGGGCTGCCAATAACTCCTTATTACCCCGATTTGCCAACGCACCAGGGCAAATCGGGAAGAGCCGGGTACAGTCCCAGAACTGTCGCATCTAATGTATGCGGCAATTGTGGGCGGCTGCTGACTGATATTGTTAGGCTGGGGGGCTCCCCATAACGTGGAGCTCCCCATCCTGAGAATACCAGCCTTCAGCCGTATGGCTTTATCTGGCTGGTTTTAAAATTGGGGGGGACCGCACGCCGTTTTTTTTTAATTATTTAATTATTTATTTCACTGCACAGTATAGACACGCCCACCGGCTGCTGTGATTGGGTGCAGTGTGACACCTGTCACTCAGCGTTGGGGGCGTGTCTCACTGTAACCAATCATAGGCGCCGGTGGGCGGGGAAAGCAGGGAATACGAGATTGTTTAATGGGCGGCCGGCTTTTTCAAAACAGTAAAAGCCGCCGGAGCAGTGTGAATGCCGTGCAGAGCCGGGGATCGGGGATCGGTGAGTATGAGAGAGGGCTGCTCAATTCACTTACTCAGGAGTTTAGCGGTCACCAGTGAGTCCTTCACAGGTGACCGCTAATCAGGACGCGACACAGACAGAGCCGCAGCATGACCGTGAAGTCGGGTGAGGTTCACCCGAGTTCATTCTGACAGTGCGGCTCTGTCTGTGTCTGCTGTCATCTGCCATTCAGCTCTGCTACATGGCTGTCTGTGGCTGCTGTCAGTGGCCATGTAGCAGAGCTGAATGGCAGATGACATAGTAAACTAAAAACGGATCCCTACACATTACACATGCTTGGCAAGTCAATAAATAAAAAAAAAAAAAAAAAAAAAAAGGGTGCTCAATGCATACGTCACAGAACACATGATCTAAAGGATCGCACACAAAATTGATCAATTTAACATAGACTACTAACGCACGTGTGACAGCAAATGAACGACCTACGTGCAATCTCATTCAATCGCATATGCGACCTGGGCGTGTCACATCGCATACGAGATCGCACACCTAATTGTAAGGTGTAAAGCTGGCTTTAGGCAGAGCTACTTCAAACTGGTGTGAAAACACCAAAAGTAGACAAAATTTTGGAACTTTTCAGGTGTCTTACTTCCATTTCCTAAATTTCAGGAAAATTTATATTTATATGAAAAAAAATCATCTCCACAATGTCAGAAGCTCCATTGCAAAGTCTAACAGATTCATGACTTCAAAATTATGAACACTATGATGAAATTGACAAACTGAGCACTTTGTCTTATTAGGTATAAACAAAAAACAAAAATCAGGTGTAAACAGAGCTCAACGAATATATACAGTGCTCAGCATAAATGAGTTCACCATCTTTGAAAAGACTTTAATCAATTTCTCATTGAACAGAAGAACAATTACCAAAATTTTGATAATGTTGAATTTAATAGAAGATTTTTTAACCCATAATATAAAAGTAAGGTTAAAAATAATACAAAAACTTCAGTTTTACTTAAATCAGTTGATGCAAAAATCAATACACCCCCTATCAAAAACTACCACATCTAGTATTTAATATGGACTCCATGATTTTGAAGGACGGCACCAAATTTTTTAGGCATGCAATGAATAAGCTGAAGAATACAAAAATGTGGGTGTTGCAATATGTCGCCAAGAACGACCTCTTTTAGAGCCTGGATACTGGATGGAGATTTATGACAACTTGTCTCCTTAGAATTGCAATAGATGTGTGTTTTGATTCACTGAATGTTGTATATGTGCATGTCTACCAAGGGCACGGAGTGATGGTAGCATCTTCTCTTTCACTATAGAGTAGTACATCTGTGAATTCATGATATAGTGGCGCCCCTGACCTGGTCAGGCACCACAGAGTACTGCACCCATGCTGGGACAGTGCTTCCAGGTAATTCCAAAAAGCCAGAATGAGGTGTGTACACACAGACACATAGCAACCAGGTCTTCCACACCTTTAGAGGGGACCCTTGGTAGCCCTGAAGAGGTTACCTTTCAATTCTCAGCAAGGGGTATAGTAGAGAGGCTGGAAGCTAGGTTGCAGTGGCAGCCAGAAAAGGAGGAGGAGAAAGCCAGTCTGGAGCAGTGTACAGACGTTGCTGAAAGAAGCAGACGTACAGCCACGCTAGCCAGACCCTGCATGTGTGGTAGCTGTTAGCGGGGAAGTACAGTGACCAGAAAGTCAGTCTGAAAGACACCTGAAGAATGGCAGTTGAGTACGGGGACTGCTGGTGATTGGACACGCACAGGGAACAGGTCCCTAGAGCCAGACATCGATTTACTGATCTGCTAAACCTGTCGGTGAGGGGACTAGAGGTTCCTCACCAAAGATACAGAGTTCGAGCCTCAGCAGCTACAGGGGGACCCATAAGGAGATAGGGCCAGAAGCCATCTCACCTGGTCCACGCTGCCGGCAAACGGGCCAGAAAGGGGAGAAATGGCAGTAGCGACTTCCCTGGCTGAATCCCACGATACTGCAAGTCAGGGGTTATCCGAAACAAGGAGTGCAAGGAAGGTGAGTTGATAGCTACCCTCAGAACGGCCTTCAGGAATTCCTGGTTTAACCTGGTATAATATCAGTATCGCCCGGGTATCTTACCAACCAACTAAAAGTGAGTAAACAAGTTGAAAGACTTTCTGGACTGCGGCTGAGTTATTCTGCGACCTGTTGTTCTACACCCATACACCCGAGCCCCTGGGGCCAGCCTCACTCTTGGGAGGCCACACCATCCAACTGCAGATTCCATCAGTCCCAGACGCTCATTAAAACTGCAGTGGTGGTCACCAGAAGGTGGAGTTAGGTTCCTGAGGCGACCGCTGCAGGTGGGCGACACAATATCATCAATAAAATGTAAGTCCCCGACACAAGTAGCCCTCATGCAACCCTACTAAAGGACCCTGCCACCACAAGATTTCCCTATAGACACCATGTGTCTAGACAACATTAATTTGGTGCTTACAGTGAAACATGGTGGTGGCAGTGGTTCACAGATGTACTGCTCAGTGCTCTTGGTAGATGCGCACTTTTCCAACATGACAATGATCCAAAACACATATGTTGTATTTCTAAAGAAGAACAGGATGAAAGTGATTCTGTGGCCAAGTGTCTCTTGATCTGAACCCAAGCAAACATCTACGGGAATTCTGAAGAGACAAGTTGTCATCCCTTTCCATTCAGCATACAGGCCCTAAAAGAGTTTAGTCTTCATAAATGTAAAAAGATAGATGTTGAAATATGTCCCCAACTTGTTCATTCTAGGCCTAGAAGACTTGCCGCTGTCAATCATAGAGGTCGTGCAAAATACTAGATGTAGTAGCTTTTCTTGCGAGGTATATTCATTTTTGTATGAATTTTTGAGTAAAACTGAAAATTTTATAATGAAAGTTATATATTTACCTTTACTATCATGTTATAGATTAAAAAATACTCTATGAAACTGTCTCATCCAAATTTTGAAAATTGTTGTTGTATTTAGTGAAATATTGGTTCAAATATTACAAAGGGGGTGTACTAATTTTTGCTGAGCACTGAAAGTAACGCTAAGTTCACATTGCATTTTTGACCACTGTTGGGCATATTCACTCACAAGATATACACCCAAGAGTAGTCACTGTCTGAATGGATTCAGGAGCTGATATCATGTTTCTTTCTGAAGGACTCAAACCATTATAACCCCTTAAAGCACCACTCCAGCAGGAATTTTTATTGCTTTAAATCTAATTTCCCTGACCCAGGTCTTACTCCCTCTCCGATGTCTTAATCTGTTCCCAGCTCCTCTCCGGCCAGTCTCTGGCGATTTGTGACATGCCATCAGCTCTAGTGTTTAATGGAGCTCGTCAGAGTTCACAACTCAATACAAGTCTATGTGAGCCTCGTTCTTTCTTTCATAGACTTGTATGGAGCACTTGTGATGTAATTTTTGACTTCCGGCCAGACAAAAGTTACAGTCATAAGATGGCGCCGCAGGGCCGGAGAAACTCTGAATAAGCATAATACTTGTTGCGAAAACTTGGATTTAAGAAGCCATTCCAGCTCTGAAAAAAACAAACACTGGGTTGGTGCTTTAATATGATATATTGTGCATATGTTCATGTTATGGTTTCATACAAGATCTGACATACAGCATCAAAAAATAAACATAGAAGTAGATGGAGTATTTTACCTCTGCATTTCTACAATTTCCACAAATGGAGGCAGCTATTTTGCATCTGTTGGTTTTATGGAATAGTATTACACTGGCACAAATGCTGTACAATTAGGTTGGGTTCACTTGTCCAATCGTCTGTTCCATGTGTTTTTTTTCCTGCTGTTCTAAAAACTGACCTGAGATGCAAAGCAGATAGACCCTATAATAAATATGGGGCCCCTTTGCTTCTGTTTGTCTCAGTTAGCAAGTTTTGAACATGAATTCCAATTGTCTGTTCCGGCATAGGCATATGAACCTTAACCTTAGTAGCGGTAGTCCTGTAACCTTGTCAGAACTAATTTTGAGCGTGTAGTCTTCACTAGAGATGAGCGAACCGGTCGCGGTTCGGCTCGAGGTCGGTTCGCCGAACGGGGGTCCCGTTCGAGTTCGGTTCGTCGAACGTTGGACGAACCGAAATCGAACTGCCTAGGAAACAATGGCAGGAAATCACAAACACAGAAAAACACCTAGAAAAAACCCTTAAAGGTGTCCAAGAGGTGACAAACAACTCACAACACAACACAAACACATGGGAAAGTGACAAGGACAAATTCTCATGCGAAAACAAAACAGCGTTACGAGGAAAAAGAGGACGAGACACAGATATAGCCATGGCACGCCCTTCTAAAATCATGTAAAACACCGCAAGGTGACTCCAAGCGGAGTCTCCCTTTTTTCCAAAAATTGGGCCCCACACACACCCACCCCTACAGTGGCAGCAGTTGTGCCCCAGTTGTACACTTCACAGCTAGATTTGCATCAAGCACATTCAAAAATACGCCATAATTAACCGTCCCCAGGATGACACCAGGGTAGGTAGATAAAGTCTTTGCTGAATCATGACTTGTTCATCTTGGCTCCTTTTAAAAACAATGTAAGCAAGGGTTACTCCAAGCGGAGTCTCCCTTTTTTCCAAAAATTGGGCCCCCCACACACACCCACCCCTTCAGTGGTAGCAGTTGTGCCCCAGTTGTACACTTCACAGCTAGATTTGCATCAAGCACATTCAAAAATACGCCATAATTAACCAACCCCAGGATGAGACCGGGGTAGGTAGCAAAGTCTTTCCTGATCCCAGCTCTGTTCATCTTGGCTCCTTTTAAAAACAATGTAAGCAAGGGTTACTCCAAGCGGAGTCTCCCTTTTTTCCAAAAATTGGGCCCCACACACACTCACCCCTTCAGTGGCAGCAGTTGTGCCCCAGTTGTACACTTCACAGCTAGATTTGCATCAAGCACATTCAAAAATACGCCATAATTAACCGTCCCCAGGATGAGACCGGGGTAGGTAGCAAAGTCTTTCCTGATCCCAGCTCTGTTCACCTTGGCTTCTTTTAAAAACAATGTAAGCAAGGGTTACTCCAAGCGGAGTCTCCCTTTTTTCCAAAAATTGGGCCACACAGATACCCCATCAGTGGCAGCACTTGTGCCCTAGTTGCAAACAGGATGTTTTGATTTGCATCAAGCACATTCCAAATCCACAAGCATTTACTCTCCCCAGGATGACACAGGGGTAGTAAATTCCTTGTGGATCCATGACTTGTTCATTTTGATGAACGTCAGTCTGTCCACATTGTCACTGGACAGAAGCGTGCGCTTATCTGTCAGCACACACCCAGCAGCACTGAAGACATGTTCAGAGACAACGCTAGCAGCTGGACACGACAAAATCTCCAAGGCGTAACTGGAGAGCTCTGGCCATTTTTCTAGATTTGAAGCCCAAAATGAGCAAGGCTCCATTTGCAAAGTCATGGCATCGATGTTCATTTGGAGATACTCCTGTATCATCCTCTCCAGCCGTTGACTATGTGTCAGACTTGTTGTCTCTGGTGGCCTTGCAAAGGAGGGTCTAAAAAAATTATGAAAAGATTCCATAAAATTGCTGTTACCAGCACCAGATACGGTCCTACTGGTACGGGTAGACTGTTGAAGATGATGAGACCGTCCCATGTTTGTCAAGTTACAACTGGTAGAATCACTCCCTGCACCTGCACGGTTGTTTGGTGGAAAAGCCGAGCTAAGATCGAGTAACAGCTTCTGCTGATACTCCTGCATACGTGCGTCCCTTTCTATGGCTGGAATTATGTCACAAAATTTGGGCTTGTACCGGGGATCTAATAGTGTGGCAATCCAGTAGTCATCATCACTTCTAATTTTGACAATACGAGGGTCATGTTGGAGGTAGTGCAACAAGAAGGCACTCATGTGTCTTGCGCAGCCATGCGGACCAAGTCCACGCTGTGTTTGTGGCATAGAGGTGCTACCCGTTCTTTCTTCCTCTGACATCTCCCCCCAACCTCTTTCAACAGAAATTTGACCAAGGTCTACCTCATCCGCTGAGTCTTCCATGTCCATGGACAGTTCGACCTCCATTTCTTTATGTTCTCCTGCACCTTCCTCAACGTTTCGCCTGCTACCATGCGCCCTTGTTGATCCCTGTCCCCCATGGTCCCATGCCTGCCGCGTTGGTGATGATGAACGTCTGGACCTTGGTGATGTTGTTGTGTCTTGCGCATATGAATCCTCCTGTAGTTCCTCCCCTTCCTGTTGTCCCACCCCCTGACTCCGAATAGTGTTTAGCATGTGCTCCAGCATGTAAATGACTGGAATTGTCATGCTGATAATGGCATTGTTAGCACTAAACATATTCGTCGCCATGTCGAAACTGTGCAGAAGGGTGCATAGGTCCTTGATCTGAGACCACTCCATCAGGGTGATCTGCCCCACCTCTGCATCTCGTTGGCCCAGGCTATATGTCATGACGTACTGCACCAGGGCTCGGCGGTGCTGCCACAGTCGCTGTAACATGTGGAGAGTCGAATTCCAGCGTGTCGCCACATCGCATTTCAGGCAATGAACCGGCAGGCCGAAAGACTTCTGGAGCGATGCAAGTCGCTCAGCTGCGGCGCTTGAACGGCGGAAGTGAGCAGACAGTTTTCGTGCCCTGTTCAGAAGGCCATCTAGGCCGGGATAGTGTGTTAAGAATTGCTGGACGACAAGGTTCAACACGTGAGCCATACAAGGTACGTGTGTCACCTTGCCAGGCGAAGGGCCGCACCCAGGTTTGCAGCATTGTCGCACACGGCCTTACCAGGCTGCAGGTTGAGTGGAGACAACCATTTATTAAACTCGGACCGCAGAGCTGACCACAACTCCTCAGCTGTGTGACTCTTATTCCCAAGACATGTCAAGCTAAAGACCGTCTGATGCCGTTGCGCTCTGCTGCCAGCATAGTAATGAGGGGTGCGTGATTCCTTCTGCGCAGTGCTAACGCTGGTGGCCTGACCAGGCAGGCTTGGGGCGGAGGTGGAGGACCCAGATGAGGTGGAGGAGGCAGAAGCAGTGGCGGAACTTGGACAGACAGAGGATTGACACACAAGTCGTGGGGACGGCAAGACTTGTGCATCAGACCCTTCACCATCTATCACCATAGTTACCCAGTGCCAAGTCACGACATGTAACGTCCCTGTCCATGCTTACTGGTCCAAGTATCGGTGGTGAAATGCACCCGTTCACACACAGAGTTTCTCAAGGAAGCGGTGATGTTGTGTGCGACATGCTGGTGTAGCGCGGGCACACCTTTCTTAGAGAAGTAGTGGCGACTAGGCATCTGGTACTGGGGCACAGCGACAGACATAAGGTCTCTAAAATCCTGTGTGTCCACTAGGCGGAAAGGCAGCATTTCGGTAGCCAAGAGCTTACAGAGGGATAGAGTCAACCTCTTAGCTTTGTCATGGCTCGCAGGAAGTGGCCTTTTATTTGACCACATCTGAGGGACAGAGATCTGGCTGCTGTGTGTAGACGGTGTTGAGTAGGGTGTCCCTGGAAAAATGCAGGTTTGTGAGGAAAGTGCAGGAGGAGACATGATGTTGCCTTCATCCAACGTTGGTGCTATCGATGTCTGAGAGAGCTGTACACACTCACTTGTTTCCCCTTCCAAACCAACTGACGACCTACCAAGCAAACTGCCTGTTGCGGTTACAGTGGTGGAAGTTGTGCGTGGAAAAACAGGTGTGACAGCTGTCCCCACAGTCCTAGAAGATGAAGAGCGCGCGGATGCACTAGAAGGGGCAGGCGGTGGATGGTTCGCTCCGCTAGGCCGCATTGCAGCACGGTGAGCTTCCCACCGGGACATATGATATTTATTCATGTGACGATTCATGGAAGAAGTTGTCAAACTGCTGAGGTTTTGACCTCTACTAATAGAACCATGACAAATTTTACAGATCACATAATTTGGGCGATCTTTTGCTATGTCAAAAAAGGACCAGGCTAGGCAAGGCTTAGAGGGCATGCGACCTGTTGATCCACCCCGACTAGTGCTCAGAGGCAGAGTGGTGGCTGAGGATGCAGTTGTAGACGTGCTACCAGTACTCCGACTCTGTCCAGGAAGGCGCAAGGTAACTTCGTCATCAGTTGCATCCTCCTCCACCACCCTGTTGATCTCCTCGAGTGCCTGACTGTGGGTTGACAGTAGGTGGGATCTACAACTTCATCATCAATTGTTGTGTTTGCACTCCCCTTTCCCTCAGACTGAGCCTCTTCTTGCCCTGACCGAATATTTAAGTTGTCATCCCAATCGGGTATCTGCGTCTCATCTTCATCAGTATGTTCCTTATTGTCTATAACTACAGGTGTTACAGTTCGTGACAAAGGGTCAACATTATGCTCAGAAACTTGGTCCTCACGGCCTGAATTAGAGTCACAAAGGTTCTGGGCATCACTGCAGACCATTTCCTGTTCTGTACTCACTGTAGCTTGGGAGCAGACCTCTGATTCCCAGGCTATAGTGTGACTGAACAGCTCTGCAGACTCAGCCATCTCAGTTCCACCATACTGTGCAGGGCTGATGGAGACTTCAGAGCTGGGAGACAGCAAGTTTGATTGGGATGACAACTCAGAGGACTGGTGTTTTTTGGATGCGGTACTTGAAGTGGCTGAGAGGGCACTTGTTGGACCACTTGAGATCCATTCAAGCATTTTCCTTTTTTGGCCATCATCTACCTTTGTTCCTGTTGTTCGTGTACGTAAAAAAGGGAGCACATCGGATTGTCCACGGTAAGTAGTAGACATCTTACTTTTGCTGGTAGATGGTCTATCTTCAGCAGATGATAATGGAGCTTTGCCACCTTCACCACGGACAAACCCTTTTTTTCCTTTTCCACCACGCCTCTTCCCCTTTCCACCAGCATCTGTCATTTTGCCACTCATGTTGATTGCAACAAGATTGTGCACTGAAAATGTTGTAGTAAAAATTGAGAGGTGGTGTAGATTGCAGCGGTGGTCTAGCTTTATTAACAGCAGAATAATAAAGAATAAATATCCCTGACAATGCAACTACGGCCCTTAAACTGGCAGCAAAAATTGCTAGTATAATGGATTAGTAAATATCAGTTGGAGTGTGCAATGCAGGCAGACGTGCTGCAAACATCTTTGCACTAGTGGGACTATACAAAAGTCCATTAGCCATGTTTAGGATGCCACTAGGTACACTGAGTGTTTGCTAGTATAATGGCTTAGTTATAATGAGTTTGAGTGTGCAATGCAGGCACTCGTGCTGCAAATATCTTTGCACTAGTGGGACTATACAAAAGTCCAATAGCCACGTTTAGGATGCCACTTGCTACACTCAGTGTTTGCTAGTATAATGGCTTAGTAACTATCAGTTGGAGTGTGCAATGCAGGCAGACGTGCTGCAAATATCTTTGCACTAGTGGGACTATACAGAAGTCCAATAGCCACGTTTAGGATGCCACTAGGTACACTCAGTGTTTGCTAGTATAATGGCTTAGTAACTATCAGTTTGAGTGTGCAATGCAGGCAGAGGTGCTGCAAATATCTTTGCACTAGTGGGACTATACAAAAGTCCAATAGCCACGTTTAGGATGCCACTTGGTACACTCAGTGTTTGCTAGTATAATGGCTTAGTAACTATCAGTTGGAGTGTGCAATGCAGGCAGACGTGCTGCAAATATCTTTGCACTAGTGGGACTATACAAAAGTCCAATAGCCACGTTTAGGATGCCGCTAGGTACGCTCAGTGTTTGCTAGTATAATGGCTTAGTTATAATGAGTTTGAGTGTGCAATGCAGGCAGACGTGCTGCAAATATCTTTGCACTAGTGGGACTATACAAAAGTCCAATAGCCACGTTTAGGATGCCACTTGGTACACTCAGTGTTTGCTAGTATAATGGCTTAGTAACTATCAGTTGGAGTGTGCAATGCAGGCAGACGTGCTGCAAATATCTTTGCACTAGTGGGACTATACAGAAGTCCAATAGCCACGTTTAGGATGCCACTAGGTACACTCAGTGTTTGCTAGTATAATGGCTTAGTAACTATCAGTTTGAGTGTGCAATGCAGGCAGACGTGCTGCAAATATCTTTGCACTAGTGGGACTATAGAAAAGTCCAATAGCCACGTTTAGGATGCCACTAGGTACACTCAGTGTTTGCTAGTATAATGGCTTAGTTATAATGAGTTGGAGTGTGCAATGCAGGCAGACGTGCTGCAAATATCTGTGCACTAGTGGTACTATAGCAAAGTCCAATAGCCACGTTTAGGATGCCACTAGGTACACTGAGTGTTTGCTAGTATAATGGCTTAGTTATAATGAGTTGGAGTGTGCAATGCAGGCAGAGGTGCTGCAAATATCTTTGCACTAGTGGGACTATACAAAAGTCCAATAGCCACGTTTAGGATGCCACTAGGTACACTCAGTGTTTGCTAGTATAATGGCTTAGTTATAATGAGTTGGAGTGTGCAGAGGACAGGAGGGTACAGTGGCAGGGTTGTGGGGCTCTGGGTAGAGGAATGGAAGCCTGCCTTTCTATTCCCTCCTAATGGGGAAATGCAGCGAGGAAATCCCTGACCTTAGCTACACAGACGCTGTCTCTGTTTTCAGCACCTGTCACCTATGGCTCTGACCCTGCCGGTACGAGCCCTTAAAAGGACTGATAGAAAGTGCTATCCCTATGCTGTACAGCGCTGTGTATGGAGCGTAATACAGCTGTATCGGCGATAGGAGCTGCGCCAGTGATGTCTGACACCAAGGACGCAGAAGAGATAATGGCGTCCTGGAGGAAAATGTCCGGTTTTATAATGCAGGGACATATGACATGGACATCCTATCACACATGCCGTTGCTTCTCTGGCTAAAAGTCCACTTAGCTGTGTGTGTGTCTGGGATTGGCTGACATAATGGCCCCCCCCACTACACGCGCGCGCTTAGGGAAGGAAGACAAGGAAAAAAAAAAAAAAATGGTGATCGCCATTATCCAAACAGCAGTGATCTGAAGGCGCTGTTCCCGCACACTATACACTGAAATGTCATAATAGTGTGAGTCACAGAGTGACTTACACTATTACAGCGGAAAGCCAGCTAGGAATTAGCTGTTTTTTTTTGCTGCTAGAACCGTTCTCGAACGTTTCTAGAACTATCGAGCATTTGCAAAAAGCTCGAGTTCTAGTTTGATCTAGAACAGGCCCCAAAATCACTCGAGCCTAGAACTGGAGAACCTCGAACCGCGAACCGCGCTCAACTCTAGTCTTCACTAAATACATTCAGTAGCAGCTAGGAATTGCAATATCACTATAACTACTACTAGATATATGGAATGGTGCCAATCTAAACAGCAAGAATACCCAACAATGACCATGACTTGGTGATGCTTAGAAACAGATGATCGTTGGAGAGGCTTAGACTGATCTCTCCTTTTCCATTATAGTCAATAGCCCCATTGGTGCATACGTCCAAAACCCATTTTGATGGGGGGTTTGGGCAGAAGCCTGATGGACCCACTGAACAGAGATTGAAACGCAGTGTGAAAGCAGCCTAATGGTGCAGACGGAGTCACCATGTGCTATGTTGTGCACCATTTTCAGGAGTATACGCTTACTGGAGGCGGACACTCAGACACAGTCTACTACGTCTGGGTGTCCGCCTCCAGTAAGCGTATACTCCTGAAAATAGTGCACAACAGAGCACATGGGGACTCCTTAAGTCAGTGGCCCATATGAAACCGTCTTACTAGGGGTTCAGATGGAAGCCCTGACGGAACCACTGATCAGAGATCGGAAGGCAGTGTGAAAGCAGCCTAATGGAGCAGACGGAGTCACCATGTGCTCTGTCGTGCACCTTTTTTGGGAGTATACGCTTATTGGAGGCAGACACCCAGACACAGTATACTACATCTGGGTGTCCGCCTCCAGTAAGTGTATACTCCTGAAAATGGTGCACAACAGAGCACACTGTGACTCTGTCTGCACCACAATAGTCAATGGCCCCATCTGAAACCTCTTTTTGCGGGGGGTTCGGATGGAAGCCATGGCGGGACTACTGAATGGAGATCGGAACGCAGTGTAAAAGCAGCCTAAAGTTCCTTTAACCAAACAGACCCTTTAAAACTACATTTTCTTTTTATTGTTTGCATATTCAAGGTTATAGGCATAGCAAACAGCAAACATAAGATGGAATGTCACACACATCTCTCCATAGGGTATTACTAGTAACAAAGCACAATATAGTACTATGACACGTGCTATCATATATGATCTAGTACGCCATGCATTGATCACAGTAAATAATACCAGCTTGTAACCCAAAATCAAGAAATTTGAAAGGCCACTTGTGGTAGAATGATACGAGGTGAAATAAGTTCATAACACAATGTAATCACCCTGGGATTCTTCCGAGCTCATGATAGTAAGAAATGGAGATCTCCTAATTTTTCTGCCTCCATTTTTGCTCAGAACCTCGGTTACTTGTGACACATTGACCCATATAAATGATATTTAGGTATACATCTAAGCATGTGTGCATTTTTTAAATCCACGCAGATGACATGAATAGGAGCACCTGCTTCGTGCGCTTACCCCCTCCCACTAGGCAGCCAATCAGGACTGTACTGGATCATATTAGTATGCAGCAAGCGTTGTATGCTGCAGTCAGCAGCTGTGATTGTAATGGGGGTTGGATGAAATGAAGGCGAAGGAACAGCAAGCTCAGGCAGTGGAATTTTGCATGCATTAACCCTATTGCTGCCTAGGGATTGCTTAGCCCAATCAGCCCTTAAAAAGTTAAGAGTATAAAGGTGGACACAGCATTTCTCCATCCATGCTTACTCAGGTCTCCTAAGCTCCTCTGAATGTCCATATCGATGAGCTATATTTATGTATATATACTGCACTAAGCAGCATCACTAATCATCTGGAATACGGAATTCACACACATTCTGTTTACATTAACTTGACACATTTATAAATAAAAGAAACAATGTTGTGATAAGTCATTATTCTCTATAGTATGTTGACATTGTGTTTTTATGTCACTGGTTTTAATTGTTACATAAATGTATTTCTATAATTATATAGTTAAAAGACTTTGCGCAAAATGACAATGCAGGTTAATATAATGTTATGCATATAAAGTAAAAACCAGGGATTAGCTAACCTGGTCAAAGCCAGTTAGTGTCCAAAGGTACAATGGTTTCTGATGGTATCTAAGGTTTGTAATCCAACGTATAAGTCCATGGAATGTATGTGGATGTGAACGTTCATGTGTGACATCACAACAACTACATTCACCAAATAATCCTTGGAATATTTAGTTCATGCTATGTACTGTACTTATTGTGATGTTACATAGGAACTTACAGCTCCATTTTTGAAAGGACCATATCGGTGGAAAGTGCCACCGGCTGGGGCACCATCCACGTACTGTAATGCCATATACTGACGGAACACTGACGGAACAGGGGCTTCTAAGCTGGTCATCAGACTTGAGACTCTGAACTGTCCAATATCTTGGAGGTAAGCTTAATAGTAGCCAGGTCTGAGCCCCCAGCGCGACCCTGACTCCTGTCCAAGCCCTGATCTTACTCCACCCACCCTGATAGCGGGCTGGAAACCCAGTAACAAAACCCCACAGAAAAGGCACGGACAAGGGAGATCAAAACCTTGTGCACACTCAAACACAAAGGGGAGACAATATGTGTACAGGGGAATAAAGAAACGGGTAGGGAATAAACTCACAATATGGGAACATTCACACCACACAGAATAGCAACTGTAGTTTAACATGAACAGAATAACCACTAAGACCATGTTCGCTGGAGCTATGCTAAAGCTATCTTTGGTGATCTCCTACTACACTCACCAGTCTTAAATAGGGAGAGACCAGCTGTGGATGGTAATTAGCAACGCGGCTCTCAGAAGAGTTGCACAATGCTCTAAAAAAGGACTCCTGCTTAGTTGGGAGCAGTGAAACAACTCAGCCGACGCCCAGCAAAGTGGAGCACTTAATAGAGACCAGGTTGCCTGTCGGACTCTGCAATGTGAACAGAGTCTGACGCCATAGTAGAAGTCTGCCTGTGCGAACCCGGACAGCGCATGACACATACATTCCATGGACTTATACGGCGGATTACAATCTTTGGACACCAACACCAACCAGAGTGTCTTTAGACACTAAAGGTACAGTCACACTAAGCAACTTACCAGCGATCCCAACAACGATAGGGATCGCTGGTAAGTTGCTAGGAGGTTGCTGGTGAGATGTCACACTGCGACGCTCCAGCGATCCCACCAGCAACCTGACCTGGCAGGGATCGCTGGAGCGTGGCTACACGAGTTGCTGGTGAGCTCACCAGCAACCAGTGACAAGCCCCCAGCGCCGCGTGGAAGATGCTGCGCTTGGTAACTAAGGTAAATATCGGGTAACCAACCCGATATTTACCTTGGTTACCACCGCACGGAGCTACACGTGCAGAGAGCAGGGAGCAGCGCACACTGAGCGCTGGCTCCCTGCTCTCCTAGTTACAGCACACATGGGGTTAATTTCCCGATGTGTGCTGCAGCTACATGTGCACAGAGCAGGGAGCAGCGCACAATGCTTAGCGCTGGCTCCTTGCTCTCCTAGTTACAGCACACATGGGGTTAATTAACCCGATGTGTGCTGCAGCTAAATGTGCACACAGCAGGAGCCGGCACTGACAGTGAGAGCGGCGGAGGCTGGTATCAAAGGTAAATATCGGGTAACCAAGGACAGGGCTTCTTGGTTACCCGATGTTTACATTGGTTACCAGCCTCCGCAGAAGCCGGCTCCTGCTGTCTGCACATTTAGTTGTTGCTGTCTCGCTGTCACACACAGCGATCTGTGCTTCACAGCAGGACAGCAACAACTAAAAAATGGCCCAGGACATTCAGCAACAACCAACGACCTCACAGCAGGGGCCAGGTTGTTGCTGGATGTCACACACAGCAACATCGCTAGCAACGTCACAAAAGTTGTTCGTTAGCAGCGATGTTGCTAGCGATGTTGCTTAGTGTGACGGGGCCTTAACTGGCTGTGACTAGGTTGGCTAATCCTTGGTTTTATGTGTTTATTTACTTTATGTGTATAACATTATATTCGCCTGTATTGCCTTTATGGATGAATAGTCTTTTAACAAATGTTTTTGCAATCCTCTAGTGGAATGGGAATTCTGTTCAGCTGCAAGTGATACAAAAAGGCGTATATTGTTTGTAGCGCCAGTGGACAAAGTATATATTTTTCAAATGCTTTCACTGTCAGTGTCATTTTTTACTTTTTAAGATTTCTACATGTCTTCTTCTTGAAGATTTTAAAAATCTTCAGAAAAGCCTATAGAATAATTCCAGAATAAGAAGCCTACATCATGCTTTTTTTGCAGCTAAACTAAAAAAAAGCAGCAAAGCCACCAAAACACACAATGCTGTGTATGTAGATTTTACAGTGATCTGGTTGGGTGCTGTTTTGCCTCGGGAGACTTATAGGCCAGGCAATGCTATGTAGCAAACATAATAGCTCTCGAAAGAAAGAAAGTCGGGCTCATTCGCAAACCAGCATGCCGGAGCAAAGGAAGCAATGGTAAATATGGAAAACAGTTGTGCGCAACATTTTAACAGATCAACTTTTTGCTCTAAAAGTAAAGAAGCTAATAGAAAATAATTTGGGGGGGATTTTGAGCAAAATTAATGAACCCATGTGCATGTGCCCTATTTAGATGAATGTGAAAATGTTATCAAATAAAACAAGACAAAAAATGAAATTCTCTTTAAAAAAAAATGCAAATTATTAAATCAGGCTCTTTGTCTTTTATTATTTTATTAAAGTATTCCAACTGGGCAAAAATTTGCGAGGCACCAAAGGGTGCAATTGTACAAGCCCGGCACTAATCTTAGCTCTGACGCTACATCAGCTTTCTCCTGAGCTGCTTCCAGAGGACAGTATGCTGAGCATTGCACCCCCCCCCCGTGTTATGAACTGGTAACAGACGATCAAAAAAAATCTCATTAATCAGGAAAAAACAAAACCACAAGAGTAGTTGGAAACTAAGCTGACCGCAATCCCCTATCTATCGGACAACACTAGAAGTAGCAGTGGGATGTTCCTAACACACCTAGACACCTCGTCACTGCCAGAGAAACCTGCTACACCTCAAAGATAGAAATAAGGAATCCTAACTTGCCTCGGAACAGTTCCCAAAGAAATAGCAAGCCCCCAACATGTAACGATGGTGATGTAAGATAACACAATACACAGATAGAAAATTGTTGTGAATGTCATCCACGTGGCTGCTGGTGTGGAGCTCCCGCTGGTGGCCAGGAATGGTAATGAAGCTGAGTTTGAATCTGTGATTCAGACAGGTGATGGAATTAATTGGGAATCCAGGAAATCCTATTGCAGATCAGTCTAGTTTATTTAGGAGAGCATTTTGTGCCTGGCGGTGGCCGGTGATAAATGTTCCTGCCTGCTTCTGAAGATGGCTGGGAGTTTTTCCTTCTTTTTTCCCATTTATTTGATGCCTGAATCTACTCCAGATAAGTTTATTGTTTCTGTGCTTAATTGCTGGATTTGCACTTTAAAGGGTTTCTGCATATTCCTTTTGGTTCTGTGTTTGGTTTCTTGTATATGAGGATCTGTCTTTCTGCTTCTGTGAGCAGGGTAGTTCTTCCAGCAAGAAAGGGAGCTTGCTCTCTGTTCATATTTGGATTATTTGCACTTTAGAATATTATTTGTTCTGTGATTTTGTTTCTTCCCATTATATCTGCATTTCTGTTTAAAGTGTCTAGCACAAGAGCACCTGATATAGTGGGGGGAGTCCGTGTGGTCTCAGTATTTTTTATTATCACGAGATTGGTATTTTTTTCAGGATTTTTTGCTGGCCGCAATCAGTTATCTGTCCTGTCCTGTTCTATCTAGTAAGTTGGGCCTCACATTTGCTGATCTTTATTTTCTACCTGTGTATTGTGTTTTTTTACATCACCGTTGTTGCATTTTGGGGGCTTGCTATTTCTTTGGTGACTGCTCCGAGGCAAGTTAGGATACCTTATTTCTATCTTTGAGGTGTAGTAAGTTTCTCAGGCAGTGACGAGGTGTCTAGGTGTGTTAGGAACATCCCACTGCTACTTCTAGTGTTGTCTGATAGATAGGGGATTGCGGTCAGCTCAGTTTCCAACTACTCTTGTGGTTTTGTTTTTTCCTGATTAGTGGTATTTTTCATGATCGTCCACGGTTACCAGATCATAACAGAAAATATAGATTAGCAAAGGTGATGCCCGACTTACTAGATACAACAGGACAGGAAAGATAACTGGTTGCAGCCAGCAAAAAACCCTGCAAAAAATGCCCAACTCCTGATATTAAAAAGACCTAAGCCTCATGGTTTTTCCCCCACTATATCAGGTACTTTTGTGCCAGACACGTTAAACAAAACTGCAGATATAATGGGAAGGAACAAAAAAGCAGAACAAATAATATTCAAAAGTGCAAATAATCAAAATCAGAACAGGGAGAAACACCCTTTTTTGCTGAAGGAACTCCCCTCTCAAACGTAGCAGAGAGACAGATCCTCACATACAAGAAAACAAACAGAACAAAATGGAAAATAAAGACAAACACCCGTAGGTGCAAAACCAGCAATTAGGAAAAGAAAACCTGCAGACTTATCTGGAGTGAATTCTGGTGCAGGATAAATAGAGGAAACTGAAGGACAAACTCCAAGCCATCTTCAGAGGCAGAAGCAAACATTTATCATCGACAGCAGCTAAGCAGAAACTGCTCTCTTATATACACCAGGCTGGTCAGCAATAGGACTTCCTGGATTCCCAATTAATACCAACACCTGTTTGAGTCACAGATTCAGACTCAGCTTCATTACCATTCCTGGCAACCAGAGGGAGCTCCACACCAGCAACCACTCGAATGACATTCACAACACCCCCGAGTTTCATATAAGAGCCAATGATGCAACGCGCCCAGCCAATCACAGTAGGGCCCGTAGCCAACATGGCTACGGCATTACCATGAGTGGCAGGAAATCTCCACATGTTTATTGGCTATCTAATGGGTGGGGACTTGAGCGTGGTGCACGAGTACCAAGATACTTAATAGATTAACGAGCATACTGAGCCTCCCATTCTCAATCGAGTATTGAGTAGTGCCGAGCACGTTTGTCCATCACTACTGTAGAGCTAATTGTTCATCTACAACATCATAGAAGTAGCTTCGATATATGCTTATACCCTATTGAGTAGCCTGGTACTCACACACCACACTTGTTAAGTCCTGGTGGTGGATTCTCTGGGCCGTGCACCGGACTCCCCCAGTGAGGCAACTCGGAGCTAACCCCTGTACAGGGACTGTCTGATAGCCCCACCAGAGGGCCTAGGTGCACGGTAGCCGGAGCATTATAGGTACAGGAACAGCGTCCTTCAGGAGACTGGTATGAAGATGTCTCTGGGGCCACGGAGCTCCTGGAGACGGTCCAGATGACGGGACTCAGATTCAGGTGCCGGGTAGAGTAGTCAGGCGGGGTCTGGATCCAGCTGGACGAGAGGGCAGAGGTCACCAGGAGAAGTCGGGGATCAGAGATGGGTTCAGGCTGAAGGAGATGGTGGAGTTCACAGCTGACAGTCACCGAAAAACTTTGTGGACAAGCCGTGGTCAGGACCAGGTTAGCGTGGTAGGACTGGCTCTGCGGAAGACACAGAGTTAATAGGACACAAGGCAAGGGGGACCTGAACACCTAGCTAATGAAACACGTTGATCAGGCACCGCCCCCATGGAAAGGAGATCCTAATATACCCTGTACCTGTATTTGGCAATATCCTGTTTCTGGACGCTGGCCCTTTAAGAAGAGTTCAGTGACCGCGCGCCCTAATGCGCATGCGCGAGTCCCGTGTGTCGGAGACCAGAGCAGGAAGTGGTGCAGAAGATGCAGGAGAGTCCGACGGTGTGTCCTGGGTCACAGGGGAACGTCAGGACTGAAGGAACGGAAGCACGGGGGGCGCAGAAGAGGGGGAGTGAACCGAGGAGTCGTGGGCAGGAGGACCGGGGACTGGAGCGGTGAGTGAGAGGCGGTGATGGGACCCGGGAAGCGTGACAGTACCCCCTCTCTCATGCCCCCCTCCCCGCACCCGGGACAAGAAGTCACGTATCAGAGGGGTGCCAACGTTCTCCCGGGGTTCCCAGGACCTGTCCTCGGGACCGTAACCCGCCAAGTCGACGAGGAAGAACTGCTTACCCCTCACGGTCTTCATGGCCACTATATCTCTTACCGCATAGACATCATCGCCTACAATGGGAGGAGGAGGATTACTGGCATCAGAGAAGAAGGGACCAAGGACAACAGGTTTGAGCAGGGAGACGCAGAAGGAGTTAGGTATCCGCATCGTGGCCGGGAGCTGCAGCTTGTAGGAGACCGCATTGATCCTTCTGACGACCTTGAAAGGACCGATGTACCACGGACCCAACTTGTACGATGGCATCTTCAACTGGACATGTTTGGAGGCAAGCCACACCAAGTACCCAGGAGAAAAACGAGGAGGGTCAAGGCGTCTCTTGTTCGCGTGTCTCTTCATCTGTGTGGAAGCACGTTCAAGGGAGGTCTTGACTGAGCTCCATATAGTACCGTGTTTCCCCGAAAGTAGGACCCCCCCGAAAGTAAGACAGGGTGGGGGTTACGGGGGGGTCCTTCAATGTAAGGCCTCCCCCGAATGTAAGGCAGGGTTGGGGGGCCAGTGTGACATGTAAGGCCCTTACCTTTGGGCCGCCGCTGTCCCCCATTGGGTCCCCAGGCTCCAGAGGTGTCCTCAGGTGCAGCTGGGCGGGTCCAGCGCTCATGGGGTTAACTCGCCGTGTTAACCCCGCAATCCGCCTAGCTCATTGGCCGCCCCTGCTCCCCACGTCACCGCCGGCCCAGGGCTCGAGCGCTGATTGGCCCAGCAGCTCGGGCTGTAATTGGCCGCCCCAGCCCCACGTCACCGCCGGCCTCCGGCTCGAGCGCTGATTGGCCCAGCAGCTCGGGCTGTAATTGGCCGCCCCAGCCCCACATCACCGCCGGCCTCCGGCTCGAGCGCTGATTGGCCCAGCAGCTCGGGCTGTAATTGGCCGCCCCAGCCCCACGTCACCGCTGTTTCCCTGCTGATTGGCACAGCGTTCCCTGCAGCACAGGCCTTCCGCACCGCAGAGGAAAACGTCCACCATTTAAAAACCAAGTAGGGAAACATGTACTGTATAGGGTATGGGGCTGTGTGCAGTGGGATACGGCACAGCCCCATACCCCATAACAGTGCCGTATCCCACTGCACACAGCCCCATACCCCATAACAGTACCGTATCCCACTGCACTGTTATGGGGTATGGGGCTGTGTGCAGTGGGATACGGCACAGCCCCATAACAGTGCCGTGTCCCACTGCACACAGCCCCATACCCCATAACAGTGCCGTATCCCACTGCACACAGCCCCATACCCCATAACAGTGCCGTATCCCACTGCACACAGCCCCATACCCCATAACAGTGCCGTATCCCACTGCACTGTTATGGGGTATGGGGCTGTGTGCAGTGGGATACGGCACAGCCCCATAACAGTGCCGTGTCCCACTGCACACAGCCCCATACCCCATAACAGTGCCGTATCCCACTGCACACAGCCCCATACCCCATAACAGTGCCGTATCCCACTGCACACAGCCCCATACCCCATAACAGTGCCGTATCCCACTGCACTGTTATGGGGTATGGGGCTGTGTGCAGTGGGATATGGCACAGCCCTATACCCCATAACATTAAAATTGTCATTTTTTTTCGGCTAATGTAAGACCTCCCCTGAAAGTAAGACAGGGTGGGACTTTTTGGGGTAAAATTAATGTAAGACAGGGTCTTACTTTCGGGGAAACACGGTAGTTAAGTCCCTGGCAAGGGCATCCACAGCAGGGACATCAGAGACCGAAGATACCGGTAAAGGAACGGAAGGCTGAAGGCCGTAGACAACATGGAAGGGAGAGCTGGAGGTGGACTCGCTGACGTGATGGTTATGAGAGAACTCAGCCCAAGGGAGAAGCGAGGACCAGTCGTCATGATGAACATTGACATAGTGTTGCAGGAAGAAAGTCAGGATCTGGTTGACCCGTTCCACTTGGCCTTTTGACTGGGGATGGTAGGCCGAGGAAAAGTCCAGAGTTACTCCCAGATGTTAGCAGAGAGCCCTCCAAAAGCGCGAGGTAAACTGAGTTTCCCTGTCGGACACGATATGTGCGGGAAAGCCATGCAGATGGAAGATATGCTGTATAAAGGCGTCAGCGAGTTCCTGGGCAGAGGGCAGTCTGACCATGGGGACGAAATGAGCCATCTTCGAGAACCGATCCACCACGACCCAGATGACCATATGTCCGGAGGACAAGGGTAAGTCCGTGATAAAGTCCATGGCAATCTGTTGCCAGGGGACGGAGGGAATTGGCAGAGGGAGGAGAAGACCATAGGGCAGGTGCTTGTTCGTCTTGTTCCGGGCACAGGATGGACAGGTGGAGACAAAGGAGACGACGTCCTTGCAGAGAGACGGCCACCAATAATGACGGACAATCGTATTTCAAGTTTTCTTTTGACCGGCATGCCCGGCTATTTTCGAAGAATGTCCCCATTGTAGGACTTTAAGATTGTCGACCTCCTTGACATAGGTCTTCCTAGGGGCTATCTGCTCCAGAGTGATGGGAGCCACCGTAACGACCTTACTGTGACAGATGAAGGACTGGATCGTCTCTTCCTCCTGTACCACCGGCACAAAGGATCGGGACAAGGCATCCGCCCGCACGTTCTTATCCGCGGCCCGAAAATGGAGTTGGAAGTCAAACCGGGCAAAGAACAGGGACCAATGGGCTTGTCGCAGGTTCAGTCATTGGGCAGATCGCAGATACTCCAGGTTCTTATGGTCAGTGTAAATGATAACCGGGTACACCGCACCCTTCAAGAGGTAACGCCATTCCTCCAAGGCCAGCTTGACAGCCAGAAGCTCTCGATCACCAATAGTGTAGTTGCGTTCCGGTGCCGAGAAGATCTTAGAGAAGAAGCTGCAGGTGACCATCTTCCCGGTGGCTGACTTCTGCATAAGCACGGCCCCAGCTCCTGAAGAGGAGGCGTCCACCTCCAAGGTGAATTGTCGGTTCAACTCCGGTCGGTGGAGAACGGGGAGGAGGAAAACGCCCACTTCAGGGAACGGAACGCGGCGTCGGCATCAGATGACCAGTCTTTCGGGTTAGCCCCCTTCTTGGTCAAGGCGGAGAGAGGTGCTGTCAGAGCAGAGAAGTGAGGGATGAACTGGCGGTAATAGTTGGCAAAGCCAAGGAAGCGTTGAATGGCTTTCAGTCCGGAAGGAGGAGGCCTGTTGAGGATAGAAGAGACCATCTCGGGATCCATCTGCAGACTGGTGTAGGAGATCACGTAGCCCAGAAAGGGAAGGGACGACCATTCAAACAGACATTTCTCGTATTTTGCGTACAGACGATTCTCCCTAAGCCTTTGTAGTACGAGGCGCACGATCTCTCTGTGGGTCGACAAGTCCAGGGAATAGACCAGGATGTCGTCCAGATATACGACCACACAGACGTAGAGGAGATCCCTGAACACGTCATTCACCAGTTCCTGGAAGACAGCCGAAGCATTGCAAAGACCAAAGGGCATCACACAATATTCATAGTGCCCATCACGGGTGTTGAATGCAGTCTTCCATTCGTCCCCTGAGCGAATACGAAACAGGTTGTAGGCTCCGCGAAGATCTAGCTTGGTGAATATACGAGCCCCACTGAGACGATCGAATAGTTCTGGGATCAGAGGCAGGGGGTACTTTTTTTTTACGGTGATCTAGTTCAAGCCCCGGTAGTCGATGCAGGGGCTTGGTCGCCTTCTTTCTTCTTGACAAAGAAGAAGCCTGCTCCAGCAGGAGACGAGGATCTCCGAATGAATCCCCTCGCCAGATTCTCTGTGATGTAGTCTGACATGGCCCGGGTTTCAGCAGGAGACAAGGGGTATATCCGACCCGAGGGGGAGTGGTTCCAGGCAGCAAATCGATAGCACAGTCGTAGGGTCGATGTGGCGGCAATACCTCTGATTCCTTCTTGTCAAAAACGTCCAAGAAGGACTAATAGGCGGAAGGCAGTTCTGGTAGGGACTCCGGGGCCGGAAGCTGATGGATGGGCTGTACGGACTGCAGACAGTTCTCATGACAAGACGGGCCCCAACGGGTGATCTCTCCAGAACGCCAGCTGATAGCAGGTTCATGCACCCGTAACCAGGGTAAACCCAGCAGTAGCGAGTGAGACATGCACGGAAGGACATAGAAAGCGATCTTCTCGGTATGCAGGGCACCGATACGGAGTTTCACGGGCTTGGTGATAAACAACACGGTGTCGGGCAGGGGTTTCCCATCCACAGAGGCAATCACAAGGGGTTTCGCAAGCGGAATAACAGGTACCCGGTACTTGTCCACTGTAGCTTGTTGAATGAAGTTGCCTGCTGCCCCTGAATCGAGATACGCCTCTGCCGTGAACCGGGTCTCCTCCGTCGTCACTTGGACCGTCCATGTAACTGGGTCTGAGAGAGTTCCGGTACCTAGGGTGGCTTCTCCTACCAACCCTAGGGTTTGGAGTTTCCCAGCTTCTCGGGACAGTAACGCAGCAGGCGTGTACCATCTCCGCAGTAGAAACACAGGCCCTTGGCGAGCCATTCTGCTCGGCGTTGCTCGGACTGCCTCAGTCGGCCTATTTGCATAGGCTTATGAGCAGAGGAGCCAGATGGCGCTGACTGAGGGATGGTGGACTTCAGCGAAGGAGAGGAGTGCCGTGTCGGACGTCTCTCGTGGGACACTTCTTTGGACCATTCCTGGAGATGGAGATCCACTCGGGTTGCTAGGGCGACCAGGGCATCCAAGGTGGAGGGAACATCGCGGCCGGCCAACTCGTCCTTGATGCGACCGGAGAGCCCCTCCCAGAAGGCTGCAGTCAATGCCTCATTGTTCCACCCTAGTTCAGAGGCCAGTGTACGAAACTGGATGGCATACTGTCCCACCGTCAAAGTCCCTTAACGTAGCCTGAGAAGTGATGAGGCGGACACGGAGGCACGTCCAGGTTCGTAGAAGGTGGTACGAAAGGCTTTCAGAAAGTCCCGGATGTTGGTGGTCACAGGATCTTCCTTCTCCCACAAGGGATTCATCCAGGCCAGAGCTTCGCCTTCTAGATGGGACATCACAAAGGCCACCTTAGCTTGGTCGGAGGCAAAGAGGTGTGGAAGCAGCTTGAAGTGTAGCGAGTACTGATTCAAAAATCCCCTGCAGGTCTTGGGGTCCCCGGCATACCGGGGAGGAGAGGCCAGGTGAAGTTTAGAGGCCTCAGAGGAAGTCCCCACTGGAGCCACGGTCGTGGTCTGGGTCGACAGGGACGTGGCCATTGCTTGAAGATTATTCAGGCGGCTGTCCACTGAAGTCATAAAGGCCAGCTTGCGAGATTGAGTCTCGTGTTGCCGTACCAGTTCCTGCTGTAATCCGGTCAGCTGGGACGCTAGTGCTTCGGCGGAATCCATGTCCTGATCAATCTGTTAAGTCCTGGTGGTGGATTCTCTGGGCCGTGCACCGATCTCCCCCAGTGAGGCAACCCGGAGCTAACCCCTGTACAGGGACTGCCTGATCACCCCACCAGAGGGCCTAGGTGCATGGTAGCCAGAGCACTAGAGGTACAGGAACAGCGTCCTTCAGGAGACTGGTATGAAGATGTCTCTGGGGCCACGGAGCTCCTGGAGACGGTCCAGATGACGGGACTCAGATTCAGGTGCCGGGTAGAGTCGTCAGGCGGGGTCTCGATCCCGCTGGACGAGAGGGCAGAGGTCACCTGGAGAAGTCGGGGATCGGAGACGGGTTCAGGCTGAAGGAGATGGTGGAGTTCTGTATTGCAAATATAAAAATGGCTATTTTTGAGTTTATACATTATGTTATACTATAACATATTGATTAATCAGACAGACAAAGTGTACATGGTTACAAAATCTTGTATATACTTAAGGATTTCTGTGTGTTTGTCTTGAATATACAGACAGACAATATACCATTGTAACACAAACCTTATGATTTACTTACATAAAATATCTGATGGTTATGTGTGTTTGCTATCCATTGAAATAGAAACTCTGATTTATTTAGTTCAACAATCTGATGTTTTATGTGTTTGCTATATACACAGACAGACAATATATCCATTTACCTAGCTCAAATACCTGATGTGTATTCTTGGGAGATTTGAATGTCTGTGGGTTTATTACCCCATTGTCTGATGTGTGGTGTATCTCTAGTTCATCTATGCCCAAAGATTGGCCATCAAAGGGCATGGATCATTAAGACTACAACACATTAACTTTAAGGTTTGTAATTATTGTACAAACCTCTATTTAAGATCAGATGAAATATAGCACAGACAGAAGCTCGTGTTTCCTGTACCGAGACGTCCGGTCAGTGTTGGGATTTCCAGGAGTCCTCTGTCCTTGGTGTGCTTCTCTGATTCTTAATGTTCCAGGCAGATGATGTTCAAAACTCCTTGGTGATGTAAGTATTTAACTGTACTTAACCTTTGTATGTTGATTATACAAAAGTGTACGCAATATCATACTTTTCCTTTAAGTTTGTATTTCATATTAACCTTTATAATAAAATTACTTATTTTCCTTCTTTAAAGCCGTATCTGAACCTTAGTGATAAAATATAGCAAAACATTTGGCGCTGTGAACAGGATACGCAGAAGGCTCTGATGTTATTTTTGTTAGTCTGATATTGCGTAAAATATGCCACTTTTTAAGAGAAAAGTGGTTGTGAGTGAATGCATTGAGATTCCAGGTTGGGAACAGACTCCTTATGATATTTTAGCAACCAAGTGGTCGCATAGTGTTGGTTTGCGTGAGCCATGGGACAAATGTTTGAAAAATGCTGAACCTGTTGATGTGGTTAAATGCTTGCAAAAAGTAAAAGTGGAAAAAGGTAAAGAATTGGGTGCTGTTGGTAGGCGTGGATGGATCCTGTTGTCTGCATATAGAAAACAGCATGAGGAAAAGATACGTATGTTAACAAAAGTTCAGGAATTAGAGAGACAGTTGTGTGAGGTCCAGACTGCATTGGTTACAGCACAGTGTCAGAATAAGTTGTCAGTGGACAAATGTGATGAATATCAGCATGATGCAGACAAGTCTGCTGTATGTATAGAGCAGTATAAATACAGAAAGAAGAGAGGAAAGGAGAATAGAAAGGAAATAGCTTTGGCCATAGCCAAAGCAGGGACAGAGAGGAACTCAGATGAAGGGAATGGTGAGGTACAGAACTCAACTGATTCTGAAAACGTCACCGATCCAGAACAGGAGGATGAACATTTCAGTGGGGAGAAGGAAAGTGATCCTCCTCTTAACCAAATAAGAGTTCATCCTATATACCATAGACGAGTTGTAGAAACAGCTACAGGTAAACAGAGCAGGAATATGGTAGAGGATTGCAGTTAGCTTCATGATCGTTTTTCACAAAGGTCAAATGAACCTTTGATAGCTTGGGCAGTCAGATTGTGGGAGATGGGGGCTCATGTAGTGCATCTGGATGGTGTGGATAGCCCAAAGTTTGTTCAACTCAGCCATGAACCTGTAGTGAAGGAAGCATTTTGTTCCTTGATGATTCAGCGACCACATGTGGTGTGTAGTATGATGGATGTTGTGGCTATGGCATTGCAGCATAAATACCCATCTGAGGTGGACTGGCCGTCCAATGAAAAACCATGGTTTACATTGAAAGATTGTGCTCGGAGATTGAAGGAGGAGGCTATGAAAAATGCTATTTCAGCAAGTACATATGACAATTACATGCAAGTTGTTGTAAGTGTATCTATTAGAAATTGTATCATTGGAAATGCCCCTCCAGCTTATAAACATGTCATGATGGCATTAATGGTAAATCAGACTGGGAAACCCATCTCCAATACATTGGAGGCGATCCGACAGTTAGGGGGTCTGGGAGAATGGGGTCCCAAACAGAGAGGTCAGCTTAATTTTGAAGAACAGTGTAACAATGTCAAAAGTAGTACAAATCGTAGATCTCGTGTTACCAGGAGAGATATGTTTATGGTCCTGATAAAGGATGGTGTTCCCTGGGATAAAATAGACGGGATTAGTACTGACGAGATGTGGAAATTGTATCAAAAGAGAAAATTGTATCAAAGGAGAGGACTCAATAAAAAGTCAGGGGTTTCACATAATAAAAAGGTTGCAGCAAAAGATTCTGAATCTCCACAGCGCAGGCAAAGCAGGACACGGGGAGAAAGAGGGCCCACTTTCTCATCGTCACCAGCAAAGCCTACAGCACCGGGGGTGTTGGATCTTTATGCTGAAGTCAGATGTTTAGTGCAGGAAATCAAAGTCCAGCAGAAGAGGTTGTCATCATCTTCCACCAAGATGTCTTCATCTGAAATGGAAGATAGATGGGGGGGAAAAGATAAGGGTAATATTGAGACCACAGAGGAGATTGAAAAAGATAAGGGTAATATTGAGACCACAGAGGAGATTGCCACCAATACAGAATGTACAGAGATATGTAAAGAGATAAGTATTACAAAAGCCATTCCTGCTCATAAACAATACAGAGCCATCCAAATGTTCACAAAAGAGAGACTAGAAACCAGGAGGATCCCTGTGTTCAGGCTATTGGAAGGGCAATTATTTTTGCTATTGTTTGGTTGGTCAAATATTTGCATACCCATGCTGCTAATTAATACAGCACAATATACCAATATGGTTGGGTAAATAGTGAGCTTTTTAGGCTGTCAAGTTAGATGTGAATCTTTTAGCATATGGATAATGGACTGGATAAAATTGTGTTTTGTGTATTATTTGAGCTTGTATTCTAATCATGTTTGTGCTTTCTTTTAAAGGTACCGTCACACTAAGCAACTTACCAGCGATCCCAACAACGATAGGGATCGCTGGTAAGTTGCTAGGAGGTTGCTGGTGAGATGTCACACTGCGACGCTCCAGCGATCCCACCAGCAACCTGACCTGGCAGGGATCGCTGGAGCGTCGCTACACAAGTTGCTGGTGAGCTCACCAGCAACCAGTGACAAGCCCCCAGCTCCGCGTGGAAGATGCTGCGCTTGGTAACTAAGGTAAATATCGGGTAACCAACCCGATATTTACCTTGGTTACCACCGCACGGAGCTACACGTGCAGAGAGCAGGGAGCAGCACACACTGAGCGCTGGCTCCCTGCTCTCCTAGTTACAGCACACATTGGGTTAATTAACCTGATGTGTGCTGCAGCTAAATGTGCACAGAGCAGGGAGCAGCGCACACCGCTTAGCGCTGGCTCCTTGCTCTCCTAGTTACAGCACACATCGGGTTAATTAACCTGATGTGTGCTGCAGCTAAATGTGCACAGAACAGGGAGCAGCGCACAATGCTTAGCGCTGGCTCCTTGCTCTCCTAGTTACAGCACACATCGGGTTAATTAACCCGATGTGTGCTGCAGCTACATGTGCACAGAGCCGGAGCCGGCACTGACAGTGAGAGCGGCGGAGGCTGGTAACAAAGGTAAATATCGGGTAACCAAGGACAGGGCTTCTTGGTTACCCGATGTTTACATTGGTTACCAGCCTCCGCAGAAGCCGGCTCCTGCTGCCTGCACATTTAGTTGTTGCTGTCTCACACAGCGATCTGTGCTTCACAGCGGGACAGCAACAACTAAATAATGGCCCAGGACATTCAGCAACAACCAACGACCTCACAGCAGGGGCCAGGTTGTTGCTGGATGTCACACACAGCAACATCGCTAGCAACGTCACAAAAGTTGTTCATTAGCAGCGATGTTGCTAGCGATGTTGCTTAGTGTGACGGGGCCTTAAGACTGGAGACCAGAGTTTTACATGTTATTAGAGCAATCAGGCTAAAACAATGAAACAAGTAATCATCCCATTGTGATGAATGTGTATTGTATTTACCTAATGGTTGTTGTTTGTTTTATGTGTATGTTCAATCAGGACCACAATAGGCTTGTAAATGCCATCTCAGTATGATGGTCTCATAGTCCAAAGGTCAGATTTGGCCTTAAACTGAACTCAGGTAATGAGAGAAGGGAAAAATCAGGACTAGTGATGAGCGAGTATGCTTGTCACTACTCGGTACTCGCACGAGTATCACTGTACTCGGGCTACTCGGCGGGTACCGAGTAATTTCGCGATACTCGTGCTGTACTCGTGGTCTTCATCCCTGCATGTTGGCGCTCTTTTAAGAGCCAGCCCTCATGCAGGGATTGGCTGGCAGACCACTGCAATGCCACAGCCCTGTTAGTTGTGGAATTGCAGTGATTGGCCGGCCTGCACAGCGTGACCGAGCCTTTATACCGGCGGGCGCTCTGTGCTCTGCACACAGCCATCTCATATTCCCTGCTTTCCCTGCCCACAGGCGCCTATGATTGGTTGCAGTGAGACACGCCCCCACGCTGAGTGACAGGTGTCTCACTGCACCCAATCACAGCAGCCGGTGGGCGTGTCTATACTGTGAAGTAAAATAAATAAATAAATAATTTAAAAAACCGGCGTGCGGTCCCCCCCATTTTAATATCAGCCAGATAAAGCCATACAGCTGAAGGCTGGTATTCACAGGATGGGGAGCCCCACGTTATGGGGAGCCCCCCAGCCTAACAATATCAGTCAGCAGCCGCTCAGAATTGCCGCATACATTAGATGCGACAGTTCTGGGACTGTACCCGGCTCTTCCCGATTTACCCTAGTGCGTTGGCAAATCGGGGTAATAAGTTGTTAATGGCAGCCCATAGCTGCCACTAAATCCTAGATTAATCATGTCAGGCGTCTCCCCGAGATACCTTCCATCTGTAAATTACAGTTAAAAAACACACACACCCGAAAAATCCTTTATTAGAAATAAAAAACAATAACAAAGTCCCTCATCACCAATTTATTAACCCCAACAAAGCCCTCCATGTCCGGCGTAATCCACGGACCTCCAGCGTCGCGTCCACCTCTGCTGCATGCAGGTGACAGGAGCTGCAGAATACACCGCTGCTCCTGTCAGCTTCACAGAGCAACTGAGGTGAGTAGCGCGATCAGCTGCTGTCAGTCAGGTAACTCACGGTCACCGCTGGATCCAGCGGTGGCCGAGATTAACCTCAGTGACAGCTCAGCTGATCGCAATACTCGCCTCAGTTGCTGCGTGGAGCTGACCGGTGCGGCGGTGAGTAGCGCGATCAGCTGAGCTGTCACTGAGGTTACCCGCGGCCACCGCTGCATCCACTGCTGGATCCAGGTAACCTCAGTGACAGCTCAGCTGATCGTGATACTCACCTCAGTTGCTGCGTGGAGCTGACCGGTGCGGCGGTGAGTAGCGCGATCAGCTGAGTTGTCACTGAGGTTACCCGCGGCCACCGCTGCATCCACCGCTGGATCCAGGTAACCTCAGTGACAGCTCAGCTGATCGCGCGGCTGTCTTCAGTTGCTGTGTGAAGCTGACAGGAGCGGCTGTGTATTCTGCAGCTCCTGTCACCTTCATGCAGCACAGCTGGATGCGACGCTGGAGGACTGTGGATTACGCCGGACATGGAGGGTTTGTCGGGGTTAATAAATTGGTGATGAGGGACTTTGTTAGTGTTTTTTATTTCTAATAAAGGATTTTTCGGGTGTGTGTTTTTTAACTGTAATTTACAGATTAATCATCGAAGGAATCTCGGGGAGACGCCTGACATGATTAATCTAGGATTTAGTGGCAGCTATGGGCTGCCATTAACTCCTTATTACCCCGATTTGCCAACGCACCAGGGTAAATCGGGAAGAGCCGGGTACAGTCCCAGAACTGTTGCATATAATGTATGCAGCAATTCTGGGCGGCTGCTGACTGATATTGTTAGGCTGGGGGCTCCCCATAACGTGGAGCTCCCCATCCTGAGAATACCAGCCTTCAGCCGTATGGCTTTATCTGGCTGGTATTAACCCCTTCAGCCCCAAGCCTATTTTGACCCTAAAGACCAGGCCATTTTTTGCAATTCTGACCAGTGTCACTTTATGAGGTTATAACTCTGGAACGCTTCAGCAGATCCCGGTGATTCTGAGATTGTTTTTTCGTGACATATTGGGCTTCATGTCAGTGGTAAATTTAGGCCGATATTTTTTGCATTTCTTTGTAAAAAAAAACGGAAATTTCGCGAAAATTTTGAAAATTTTGTAATTTTCAAACTTTGAATTTTTATGCTCTAAAACCAACGAGACATATGACACAAAATAATTAATAAATAACATTTCCCACATGTCTACTTTACATCAGAACAATTTTGGGAAAAAAAAAAAATTTAAGGAAGTTATAGGGGTTCAAAGTTTATGAGCAATTTCTCATTTTTACAACAAAATTTACAAAGCCACTTTTTTTAGGGACCACATCACATTTGAAGCAATTTTGAAAGGTCTACATGACACAGAACACCCAAAAGTGACACCATTCCAAAAACGGCACCCCTCAGGCTACTCAAAACCACATTCAAGAAGGTTATTAACCCTTCAGGTGCTTCACAGTAACTAAAGCAATGTGGAAGGAAAAAATGAACATTTTACTTTTTGCAACAAAAATGTTAATTTAGCCTCAAATATTGCACATTCACAAGGGTAGCAGGATTAAATGAACCCCCAAAATTTGTTGGGCAATTTCTACTGAACACGCAGATACCTCATATGTGGCGAAAAACCACTGTTTGGGCGCACGGCAGGACTCGGAAGGGAAGGAGCGCCATTTGACTTTTTTGAACAGAAAATTAGCTGGAATCGTTAGCCGCACTATGTTGCGTTTGGAGAGCCCCTGAGGTGCCGAAACAGTGGAGCTCCCCCACATGTGACCCCATTTTGGAAACTAGACCCCTCATGGAATTTATCTAGATGTTTATTGAGCACTTTGAGCCTCTGGGGGCTTCACAAAAGTTTATAGAGTTGAGCTGTGAAAATAAAAAAAATTTTTTTACCACAAAATTGTTACTTCAACCAGGTAGCTTTTTTTTTCACAAGGGTATCAGGAAAAATTGCACCATAAAATGTATTGTGCAATTTCTCCTGAGTACACAGACACCTCATATGTGGTGGAAATAAAATGTTTGGGCGCACAGCAGGGCTCGGAAGGCAAGGAGCGTCATTTGACGTTTCAAACGCAAAATTGTCTGGGATAATTAGCGTATTCCATGTTGCGTTTGGAGACCCCCTGAGGTGCTGAAACAGTGGAGCACCCCCACATGTGACCCCATTTTGGAAACTAGACCCCCATGGCATAGAAAAAAAAAACCAGCGGAAGATGGGGGGGGGCGGCAGATGGGGCGGCAGCAGATGGGGGGGTCAGTGGCATATAAAGGGAGCATCTGTGATTGTGAGACGGCGGCTGGGATAGGGTGGGGGCGGATGGGAGAGGGCGCAGTGGATGCAGGAGCGGCAGAGGATGGGGGGAGGGGGCGAGTGGGGGGGATCGGTGGGAAGGGGAGTGGGAGGTGAGATTGGGGATAGTTACCCTACAGGATGGATCTAGGCAGCTGGATCACAGGTGATGAAGGAGGCAGCAGATCGGGGAGGGTGAGAGGTGGGGGAGGGAGCGCAGCGCAGATCACGGAGGAGACAGGTGAGCAGAGCACAGATCACGGAGGAGACAGGTGAGCAGAGCACAGATCACGGGGGTGACAGGTGAGGGAGAGCGGACAGCAGATCACGGGGGTGACAGGTGAGGGAGCACAGATCACGGGGTGACAGGTGAGGGAGCACAGATCACAGGGGAGATAGGTGAGCAGAGCGCAGATCACGGGGGTGAGAGGTGGAGGGAGAGTGGACAGCAGATCAAGGGGGTCACAGGTGAGGGAGCACAGATCACGGGGTGACAGGTGAGGGAGCACAGATCACGGGGTGACAGGTGAGGGAGCACAGATCACGGGGGTGAGAGGTGAGAGAGCGCAGATCATGGGGGAGACAGGTGAGCAGAGCGCAGATCACGGGGGTGAGAGGTGGAGGGAGAGTGGACAGCAGATCACGGGGTGACAGGGGAGGGAGCACAGATCACGGGGGTGACAGGGGAGGGAGCACAGATCACGGGGGTGACAGGGGAGGGAGCGCACATCACGGCGGTGACAGGGGAGGGAGCGCACATCACGGCGGTGACAGGGGAGGGAGCGCACATCACGGCGGTGACAGGGGAGGGAGCGCACATCACGGCGGTGACAGGGGAGGGAGCGCACATCACGGCGGTGACAGGGGAGGGAGCGCACATCACGGCGGTGACAGGGGAGGGAGGACACATCATGGCGGTGACAGGTGTGGGAGCACACATCACGGCGGTGACAGGGGAGGGGGCGGGTAGCTGACCACGGGGGTGAGAGGTGGGGGGAGCGTGCAGCACATCACGTAGGGGAGGGGGCGAGCAGCACATCACGGAGGGGAGGGGGCGAGCAGCACATCACGGAGGGGAGGGGGCGAGCAGCACATCACGGAGGGGAGGGGGCGAGCAGCACATCACGGAGGGGAGGGGGCAAGCAGCACATCACGGAGGGGAGGGGGCAAGCAGCACATAACGGAGGGGAGGGGGCGGGCACCGATCACGAGGGTGAGGGGCCGGGCAGCAGATCGGAGGGAGCGGTGGCACTATGACAGATGGAGGAGGACAGGGATCGTGCAGCACATCACGGAGGTGAGGGGCCGGGCAGCAGATTGGGGGGAGCGGTGGCACTGTGGCAGATGGAGGGCGGCGGCGGCAGCGGATCGGGAGGTGTGGGGGTGAGGGTGCGGGCAGGAGATCGGGGAGACAGGTGGCAGATCGCGGAGGGCAGCGGCGGCGGCGGCGGATTGGGACGCTTTTCGCCGGTTTCATACAGTGCAATGGCAGCGCGGAAACTTCCGGGTCCCATGCTCTGGTCTCATAACAGCATGGGACCGGAGCTTGTCGCCCTGCCATTGCACTGTGTGCACTCACTGTGCTGGCGTGCTGCAGGGACAAGTGAAGCTGATGGGGGCGGTCACCGGCAACAGGTCCACTGTGATTGGAGAAATCGGTCACAAGGCCGATCTCTCCAATCAGAGCATTGGAGCTGGGGGAGGGTGATCCAGTGAGGTCACCCAGCTCCAGCCAATGGCCAGTGCTACAGCTGCACTGGCCAGGGCTGGATTTCAATGTTTCAGTCATTTTAAATGGCTGGAACATTACAGTGGCTGTGATTGGTTGAGCGGCGTTCGTCAGCCAATCACAGCCTCCGTAGGTCCGGGGAGGAGGCACCACCCCTCCTAAGGTCAGGAACAGGTCCCCTCCTCCCCGAATCTGCGATTTTTGTTAACATATTGCAGTCACCGGAGGCTCCGGTGCCGGGATTCCGCCATGACGGAAAGATCCGTCCTTGGTCGTTAAGGCCCAGGGCACAAGGACGGATCTTTCCGTCCATGGTCGTGAAGGGGTTAAAATTGGGGGGACCGCACGCCGTTTTTTTAAATTATTAAATTATTTATTTCATTGCACAGTATACACACACCCACCGGCTGCTGTGTTTGGGTGCAGTGAGACACCTGTCGCTCAGCATGGGGGCGTGTCTCACTGCAACCAATCATAGGCGCCGAAAAGCAGGAAAGCAGGGAATACGAGATTGATTAATGAGCGGCCGGCTTTTTCAAAAGAGGAAGAGCCGCCGGAGTTTAGTGAACAGCTGTGCAGCGCCGCGGCAGTGATCGGTATGAGAGAGGGGGGAGACTGACCGACAGACTGTGAAAGGGGGACAGACAAGACAGAGAGAGACAGACAGAGCGAGACCGACCGACGGGAGATAGAATGAAAAAAAAATGACCGACATCGCTAGTAAAAAAGCACAAAACATGCGTTTTGGACATCGGAGTGCCACACAATGTTTTTACGTAAAATCTTTCATGTAATAATCTCAAAAAGTAACATACACCAGCTCTATCTCACTATTGGGTATGTGCCCTTAACATTTCCGCCATGAAAATTCATTTTGGTGTCATTTTGGAAGGTTTTCTGGTGAGTCCGTAAAAATGGCATAAAACTCGGACAAAATTGTTCACAGCTGTAACTTTTGAGTGATTAATGCTTCAAGGGATCTTCCCCATGCTGTTGCCATGTCATTTGAGCACTCTTCTGAGACTTTTGAGACATTTTTAGGGTTTCTACATGCTGCAAGGGGTCATTTCAGAAAAATACTCGGGTCTCCCATAGGATAACATTGGACTCGGTGCTCGGGCCGAGTACACGAGTGTTACGAGGGGGACCCGGGGAAGCGTGCCAAGATGGGAAATGGACTGCTTCCGCCGGTCAAGGTCCACTGTGCGGTGTAAGGGACCGCCGCTATGGTGGGTGAAGAGTGAGCGGGTTGCTGCTAGCGATCGTCTGGAATGTCACAGACGATCTATGTACACCGATCTGCCCTAACCCGTGAGGGTTGTATGGCACATATCTCACGGCTCGGTGTACCTGTTGCACGGGGAAGCACAGAGGTGCCCACGCACGTGTGCCAGTGGAAGTCACGAGAATATGGCACGAGGGTAGCACAGAGGTGCCCACGCACGTGTGCTTTCAATAACCAGGTGAGTCCAATGGAGACTTGAGGAGCTCACCTGGGACAGGAACACGGCCTGTTGACGGGGGTACTGCCGGAGCAGCAAGGCAGGAACACGGCCTGCAAACGAGGTACTGCCGGAGCAGCAAGGGCCAAGCCCACAAGAGACAGTAATGCCTGAGCAGTGGCGTGGCAGCACGCTGCCAGACATCCAAACATAGAAGGACGGTCGCGCGCCGCCATGATGGCAGGGGGAGCTTTTAAGGAGGTGCAGCTCCACCCGAGGGCGGGCGTGAGGCGGAGATGACGGACTTGACCCAATCAGGGTCCACGACGTCCCAGCCTGGCCAGTCAGGATTCACCACATCACCAGCCTTGTCATCAAGCCGTGTGACGTCAGTGAGCGAATCAGGACCCACCACGCATTGCACATGCTCACCCTCCTGCCTCTGGGAAATAGAGGCGGGATCCTCGGTCTCACAATGTGCAGAGATAACGGGAAGCTCACTGCTTCCCTGAGCAGTAAACCTCTGCACATTGCGCAGCCTCGCAGACCTTCGGGGCCGCTGAGCAGGAGAGTCTGCGGCAGGCCAGGAATGGGAGACCGCTTCACTCCTTGTAACAGGAGAACCACTAGGTGTCACCCTTCTGCTGCCTCTCTGAGAAGGTATCTCCTGCACACTGCGCAGTCTGGCAGACCTTCGGCGCTGCTGAGCAGGAGTGCTCGTGGCAGGCAAGGAATGGGAGACTGCCTCAGTCCTTGCCTCAGGAGAGCCACGAGATGTAACATTAGGCCCCCCCCCTGTCCGTGCTCAAAGGCCGCTATCAAACCCGGCGCGGATATGATCCTCCAACTCCCAGGATCTATGCTCCGGACCACGGCCGGCCCACTCCACAAGGTAGTACCTCTTGCCCTGTATGACTTTTGTCTCCACAAGTTTTGCCACCTCAGGGTCGTCGGACGGGGAGTCGGTTTGAGCCGGCAGGGACCCCGAGAATTTATTACGTCGTACGGGTTTCAGGAGGGACACGTGAAAGGTGTTGGCTATAGCCCAGCGTGGAGGGAGCTGGAGTCGATATGCCACTGGGTTTACCTGCTGTAGTACTTTAAACGGACCCAGATACCTAGGGGCGAATTTGGCTGCCTGTACCCGTAGGTTAACATTCTTAGAGGACAGCCATACTAGGTCACCAGGGGCGAAGGATGGTGCAGGGCGGCGGCGAACATCAGCCGTTGTCACCATCCGGTCTTTAGCCCTTTTAAGAGCCTCTTGGGTGTCATCCCAGATCTCCCGGGCCTTGGTCGCCCAATCCTCCACTCTAGTATCGGGTGACGTAATGGGCATCGGAACCGGGATTCTGGGATGTTGTCCGTTATTGAGTAGGAACGGAGTCTGGCCAGAGGATTCATGGACCGAATTGTTAATGGCAAATTCGGCCCAAGGAAGGAGGTTAGCCCAGTTGTCGTGGTGCGCGGATATAAAATGGCGGAGGTAAGTTACCAAGGTCTGATTAGTCCTCTCCACTAGTCCATTGGTCTTGGGATGGTATGCGGAGGAGATGTTCAGCTCTATCTGCAGGAGCTTACAGAGCTCTCTCCAGAAGCGAGACGCGAACTGGGGACCCCGGTCGCTCACCACCTTGTCAGGCATGCCATGCAACCTAAATACATGCCGAATGAACAAGGTGGCGAGAGCACATGACGTCGGGAGTCGTGGGAGAGGCACCAAGTGGACCATTTTAGAGAAGTGGTCCGTGATGACCCATACGACCCTGTGCCCTGCTGACTTGGGCAGATCTCCCAGGAAGTCCATCCCTACCACTTCCCAGGGACGATCCGGCACTGGCAGTGGGTGAAGAAGACCTGCCGGTCTCTGCCGGGACGGCTTATTCCGAGCACACGACATACAGGCTCCCACATACTCCTGTATGTCCTGGGGTAGTCTCGGCCACCAATAATGCCTGGTCACCAGGTCTCTGGTCCTTTTGACCCCGAAGTGACCCCCGACCTTGGAGGCATGGGCCCACGATAGCACCTCGTTCCGTAGTTCAGGGGGAACGAGGGTCTTGCCAGGTGGCACCTGGTCCAAAGAAGTGGGAGTGACCATCCTCAAGCTGTCCGGGGGTAGTATAAGACGAGGCTCCTCCTCGTCCTCCTCCAACACAACCATACAACGTGACAAGGCATCGGCCCGTACGTTCTTCTCACCGGCCAGGTGGCGGATAATAAAGCGGAACCGGGAGAAGAATAAAGACCAACGGGCCTGCCTTGGGTTCAGGCGTTGTGCTGTCTGGAGGTATGTGAGGTTTTTGTGGTCAGAAAAAACCTCAAATGGATGCTTCGCACCCTCCAGGAGATGCCGCCATTCCTGGAATGCTAGTTTCATCGCCAGTAACTCCCTATCCCCTATGGAGTAGTTCCTCTCGGCCGGAGAAAAGGTCTTGGAGAAAAAGAAACACGGATGTTTCCTTCCTCGTTCGTTTTTCTGGTACAGGACTGCACCTGCACCGACCGAAGAGGCGTCTACCTCCAGTAGGAAGGGTTTGGAGATGTCTGGACGATGAAGGATGGGAGCTCTGGAGAAGTGAGTTTTGAGAGTGTGAAATGCCTCTACCGTTTCCCGTGTCCATGCTTTGGGATTAGCGCCCTTGCGGGTAAGGGCAATGATGGGTGCTGCCACCGTCGAGAAGTTGGGAATGAACTGGCGATAATAATTGATAAACCCCAAGAATCGCTGGATTGCCTTCAGCGAGCGGGGCTCAGGCCAGTTCATCACTGTCTCCAACTTCCCCGGATCCATTGCTAACCCCTGACTGGACACTATGTACCCCAGGAACGGCAAGGATTCCTGTTCAAAAACGCACTTTTCCAGCTTAGCATATAACGAATGGGTGCGGAGCCTCTTAAGTACTCGGATGACATCCCTCCGATGGGTGGTAAGATCGGGGGAGAAGATAAGAATGTCATCCAGGTATGCAACCACGGAAAGATACAAATCCCGGAAAATGTCATTCACAAAGTCTTGAAATACGGCGGGGGCATTGCAGAGTCCGAAGGGCATTACTAGATACTCGTAGTGACCGTCCCTGGTGTTAAAGGCGGTCTTCCACTCATCGCCCTCTCGGACTCGCACTAGATTATACGCCCCGCGTAGATCCAGCTTTGTGAAGACCTTTGCCCCGCGGAATCGATCAAATAGCTCAGTAATGAGGGGCAAAGGGTATTTGTTCTTGATTGTGATTGCTTTTAATCCCCTGTAATCGATACAGGGGCGCAGATCCCCTTCCTTCTTCTGCACAAAAAAGAACCCTGCACCAGCCGGTGAAATAGACTTGCGAATGAACCCCTTCGCCAGGCTGTCCTGAATATATTTGGACATAGCCTCCATCTCTGGAGCAGAGAGTGGATACACTCTGCCCCTAGGGGGCTCGGAGCCTGGCTTCAGGTCTATTCGGCAATCATATGGCCGGTGGGGAGGAAGAGTATCTGCGGCCCTTTTGGAAAAGACATCCCTGTAGGCCTCATAAGGTGTCGGTAAACCCGGCCCCTCAGTATTCCCTGAGGACCCAACCGACCTAATGGTAGCGGGTGGTTCGGTAGTCACGAGGTGCTCTCTACAGGATCCTGCCCAGGATGAGATCTCCCCTGTTGCCCAGTTGAGTATAGGAGCATGCTGTCTCAACCAGGGAAGGCCCAGTAGGATCTCATCCGTCCCCCGTGGAAGCACCAGGAAGGACACCTGCTCATGGTGTCCCGGTGGTACTTCCATCCTGAGAGGGATGGTGATCTGGGTGATAGGATCGAGTAGTATGGACCCGTCGACTACCCGGACCCTGAGTGGCTTGGGCAACAGAACCAGGGGAACTGAGTATCGGGTTGCCAGGGAGGTCGAGATGAAATTGCCTTCAGCGCCTGAGTCCAAGCAAGCCAGGGCAGAGAAGAGAGTAGTGCCGAACTGCAACTGGGCGCTGATAGTCAACCTAGAGGGAGAAGTAGCGTCTAGAGTCCCCCCTCTGATGGAAACTAGACGCTGTCTTTTCCCGACGGTTTGGGACATAGGGTAGCTATGTGTCCCCTCTGCCCACAGGAAAAGCAGATGACACAAGACCGAGAACCTGGGGCAGAGGAGACCACCTTGGACACCTCCATTGACTCCACGGAGTCGCCTACAGGACTGGCTGGGGGACCTGTCTGATGGAAGACGGGAGTCAGACGCTTTTTAGGCCAAGAAGACGTGGGTGCTGAAGAAACCTCGAGCCTTCGCTCCGCCTGGCGGATGTCTATGCGAGAGGCAACCTGAATCAAGGACTCTAAAGTGGCAGGCACCTCACGTGTGGCCAGTGCGTCTTTGACAAACCCTGCCAGGCCCTCCCAAAACACAGGGACAAGGACCTTATCCGGCCAGTCCAGCTCTGCGGCCAGTGTCCTAAAGTGTACAGCAAAGTCGCCGACTGAAGCAGACCCTTGCCGAAGTCGTAGGAGGCGCAGCGCGGAATCGTGGGTGACTTGAGGCCCGAGGAACACCATTCTCATGGCCCCAAGATAAGCTGCTAAGTTATTCACCACACGATCTCCGCGCTCCCACAACGGCGTGGACCACTTCAGCGCTCTCCCTGTGAGCAGGGACTGGACGAAGGCTACCTTCGCCTTCTCGGTAGCGTAAAGAGTCGCGGACAGCTCTAAGTAGGTGGTAACCTGGTTTATAAACCCACGGCACTCAGAGCTGTTGCCGCTAAAGCGCTCTGGAAGCGCAAGGCGAGGAGACCTTCCGCCCAATAGCACAGCCTTGGTAGCCGCCTGGGTGGCGACTGTCGTCAGAGTAGTCTTATCGGAGGAAGACTGCTCCACTGCTGCCAATCGTGACTCCAACTGCTGCACATAACGCAGCAACTGCTGCTGCTCTTCAGCCATAGCCAGACCTTTGGCGCGACCGTAATGTTACGAGGGGGACCCGGGGAAGCGTGCCAAGATGGGAAATGGACTGCTTCCGCCGGTCAAGGTCCACTGTGCGGTGTAAGGGACCGCCGCTATGGTGGGTGAAGAGTGAGCGGGTTGCTGCTAGCGATCGTCTGGAATGTCACAGACGATCTATGTACACCGATCTGCCCTAACCCGTGAGGGTTGTATGGCACAGATCTCACGGCTCGGTGTACCTGTTGCACGGGGAAGCACAGAGGTGCCCACGCACGTGTGCCAGTGGAAGTCACGAGAATATGGCACGAGGGTAGCACAGAGGTGCCCACGCACGTGTGCTTTCAATAACCAGGTGAGTCCAATGGAGACTTGAGGAGCTCACCTGGGACAGGAACACGGCCTGTTGACGGGGGTACTGCCGGAGCAGCAAGGCAGGAACACAGCCTGCAAACGAGGTACTGCCGGAGCAGCAAGGGCCAAGCCCACAAGAGACAGTAATGCCTGAGCAGTGGCGTGGCAGCACGCTGCCAGACATCCAAACATAGAAGGACGGTCGCGCGCCGCCATGATGGCAGGGGGAGCTTTTAAGGAGGTGCAGCTCCACCCGAGGGCGGGCATGAGGCGGAGATGACGGACTTGACCCAATCAGGGTCCACGACGTCCCAGCCTGGCCAGTCAGGATTCACCACGTCACCAGCCTTGTCATCAAGCCGTGTGACGTCAGTGAGCGAATCAGGACCCACCACGCATTGCACATGCTCACCCTCCTGCCTCTGGGAAATAGAGGCGGGATCCTCGGTCTCACAATGTGCAGAGATAACGGGAAGCTCACTGCTTCCCTGAGCAGTAAACCTCTGCACATTGCGCAGCCTCGCAGACCTTCGGGGCCGCTGAGCAGGAGAGTCTGCGGCAGGCCAGGAATGGGAGACCGCTTCACTCCTTGTAACAGGAGAACCACTAGGTGTCACCCTTCTGCTGCCTCTCTGAGAAGGTATCTCCTGCACACTGCGCAGTCTGGCAGACCTTCGGCGCTGCTGAGCAGGAGTGCTCGTGGCAGGCAAGGAATGGGAGACTGCCTCAGTCCTTGCCTCAGGAGAGCCACGAGATGTAACACACGAGTATCTTGGGATGCTCGGCCCGAGCCTCGAGCACCCGAGCTTTTTGGTACTCGCTCATCACTAATCAGGACTATTAATTAAGTTAAATCTAATGAATAGTGGAGACAGTGACATGTTAATACAGAAGTGAGATAGAATAGCTCAGTTGCTAGTACTGTCTATTTCTAAAATGTAGATAGTCAGAGGGAGGGCTCCTTCAGTTCTGCAGAGAAGATAAATGATTTGGATCTTCACATCTATCAATGATTTTGCAAAAATTTGGGTGAAATAATTGAGTGACAAAGGTATTCCAGAACCTGCTGAAGTCATTGCTCAAGAGTTCACAGCCGACAGTCACCGAAAGACTTCCTGGGCAAGCCGTGGTCAGGACCAGGTTAGCTTGGCAAGAGTGGCTCTGCGGAAGACACAGGGTTAATAGGAGACAAAGCAAGGGGGACCTGAACACCTAGCTAATGAAACACGTTGATCAGGCACCGCCCCCATGGAAAGGAGATCCTAATATACCCTGTACCTGTATTTGGCAATATCCTGTTTCTGGACGCTGGCCATTTAAGAAGAGTTCAGTGACCGTGCACGCGCACTAATGCGCATGCACGAGTCCCGTGTGTCAGAGACCAGAGCAGGAAGCGGTGCAGAAGATGCAGGAGAGCCCGACGGTGTGTCCTGGGTCGCAGGAGAACGCCGGGACCAAAGGAATGGAAGGACGAGGGGCGCAGAAGAGGGGGAGTGAACCAAGGAGTCGTGGGCAGGAGGACCGGGGACCGGAGCGGTGAGTGAGAGGCGGCAACAGGACCCGGGAAGCGTGACAACACTCGAGTCCCCACCTGTTAGACAGCCGATAAACATGTGGGGATTGCCTGCCAATCATGGTAATGCCATAGCCATGTTGGCTACTGGCACTACTATGATTGGCCAGCTGCATCACATTATGGGGTCTTATAAGAAACCCGGGGGTGCGATGCTCGGCACACTGTCCTCTGCTCTACAGACAATAACAGTCATTGGAGTAGTGGAGGGGACAACAAGGTATGCCTGTAGAGGCAACTTTACCGAAAATGAAAAACCTGATAAGGTCCATTTATATAGGCTGTTAAGCAGAAATGAGTAATACCTGTTTTCAGATTATCAGCTTGTCAAAAAAGGCCAACAATAAGTCAACAAACAAATACAACCCTTGTTCGTCAGCTAAAATTATTTCTAAGCAAGCTGTCCTATTTAGGCTAAGTTCACCTGTCCAGTAATCATCTGTCAGAACAGATCCAGCATCAATCCATTTGCAAAATAGTTGAGCAGACCCATCTTTTTTGTTCGTTTTTTTAATTCTGATTTCAGCTGGATCCATTTTGTTTGTTTTTTTTCTTTGAAGTTTATGGAAAATTGATCCATTAATTAGTCATCTATTTTTCTTTCATTTGAAAAGGATAATAATAATAATAATAATAATAATAATAATAATGATAATATAATATTTATATAGTGTGTTGTCGATTCCACAGCGCTTTACATACATTGGCAACACTGTCCCCATTGGGTCTCACAATCTAGGTTCCCTATCAGTATGTTTTTGGAGTGTGGGAGGAAACCAGAGTACCCAGAGGAAACCCACGCAAACACGGGGAGAACATACAAACTCCTTGCAGATGTTGTCCTTGGTGGGATTTGAACCCAGGACCCCAGTGCTGCAAGACTGCCGTGCTAACCACTGAGCCGGATCTGTTTTACTTTGTATATTTGTTCAGTTTCGAGAAAATTAATGTTTATTTAATGGATCAGTTTTCTATAGACTTCAATGTTAAGAAAACGGATCCATTGAAAATCATTTTTTTTTTAAAAACGGACAATAAAGTTGAGTTTGCACAACTTTTTTGCCAAAGGATTGGTGCTGGATCTATTCTAATTGATGACTAATGGGCATGTGAACATAGCCTAAATAGGATATGTGCTGCCAATATCACACTGTTACATACTAATGAAATCATTCTGAGCACATAGAAGTGTGATCTAAATAATCTATTAAATTATCTTTGATCGATCTGCATGTATCCAATTGGTATTTATTTAATGGCTGATTTAAATTGGACTCTAAAAAAAGCTAGTCTCAGAAAATATAAATCAATTTATTTGTAAACTAGAAGGTGGCCCGATTCTAACGCATCGGGTATTCTAGAATTTACGTATTGTGTAGTTAATGTATGATTTTTGTTATATATATAGATGTTGTTGTGTGTAGTTGCCAAGTGTTTGTGTACGGCGCTGTAAATGTTCTGGGTGTTGTCTGGGTGTGGGGGGGGTGTGAGAGCGGTGTTGTTTGTGTGTTGCGTTGTGTGTGTTGCGTTGTTTGTGGAGCGCTGTGTGTCTGCAGCATTGTGTGTGTGTGGTGCTGTGTGTGTTGCGCGGTTTGTGTGGGTGTGGCTGTGGGGTGCGTGTGTGTGTTTTGGGGGGAGGTATGTTTAGTGCAATGTGTGTGTGTTGCGCAGTATGGCTGCACACCCCCCATCATGCTCCATCTCCCATGCTGCGCACCTCCCATCGTGCTCCATCTTCCATGCTGCACACCCCCCATCATGCTCTATCCCCCATGCTATAATAGTCCTCCTATAACACTCAGAGAGGAGTATAATAGGAGGACTATAATAGGAGGAGTAGTCCTGGGGAAAGAGGAGTATAATGGGAGGAGTGGTCCTGGGGAAAGAGGAATATAATGGGAGGAGTGGTCCTGGGGAAAGAGGAGTATAATGGGAGGAGTAGTTCTGGGGGGAGGTGTATAGGTTCCCAACGTGTGCCGGGGCGGGGCCAAGCGGGCTAACGTGTGCCGGGGGCGGGGCCAAGCGGGCCACCGGGGGCGGAGCCGAGCGGGTCGCCGGGTGTGGGGCCGAGCGGGTCACCGGGGGCGGAGCCGAGCGGGCCAACGTGTGCTGGGGGCGGGAACCATGATATACATCGGGTAACTAAGGGAAGCGCTTCCTATAGTTACCCGATGTGTATCATGGTTACCAGTCTACACCGGCTCTGTCACGATCCCAGCATCGCAAGGTTATATCCACTGGGGGTGGGGCCAAGTGTGGCAACGTGTGATGGGGGCGGGGACGAGCGGGCCAGGCATCAGCGTATGCCGGCTCCCTGCACATGTGTACCGGGAGCCAGTGTACGCTGGAGCGGGCGATGCGTGCGGAAGGCCGGGGCGAGCGGCCAATCCATGCGGGAGGCGGGGCCAGGCCGAGGCAAGCGGCCAATCCGTGGGAGGGGCGAGGCCAGGCCGAGCTCAGCGGCCAATCTGACAGTTGTCACTGTAACGACACTGTCACTGTAACGACGCAATTTTGGAGCAAGACAGACAGACAGAATAATTATATATATAGATGTGTTTTTTATATATTTTTGTGATATTTTGTTTACATATCACAAGTTATATTAAAAGTAAAAAATAGGACTTGGGCTTTTTACACTCATGTCCTATTGTTTCAGGAAAAAACACATGTACATAGCAACAATGGTCAGAACCTGTCTTTTTGGCAATAAATTGTCAAATGAGTCTAAAAAAGGAAGTAGGCGCTGATTCATCAAAGCTTTTACTCCAGAAAACTGGTGTAAAAGCTTTAAAAAGGAAAAAAAAATTGCTCAACATAGAGTTGTGCAAACAATTTGCGACTTTAGTTGTGTTTTCGAAAGTTTAACTCAGCTCTACCAAAATGGGTGTTGGAGTGTGACTAGAGATGAGCGAACCGGTCCCGGTTCGGCTCGAGGCGGTTCGCCGAACGGGGGGTCTGGCTCGAGTTCGGCTCGTCGAACGTTCGACGAACCGAACTCGAGCCCATAGGAAACAATGGCAGGCAATCACAAACACAGTAAAACACCTAGAAAACACCCTGAAAGGTGTCCAAAAGGTGACAAACAACTCACAACATAACACAAACACATGGGAAAGTGACAAGGACATATACTCATGTGAAAACAAAACAGCTGGACAAGGAAAAAGAGGGAGACACACAGATATATGAGTATATGCAAAGAAACATCGATTCCATTATTGTGCAACTTGAGCCCTGCTCATTTTAGGCTTCCAATCTGGATAAATTGCCTGAGCTCGCCACGTACGCCTTGAGGATCTTGTCGTGTCCTGCAGCCAGCGTTCTCTCGGAACCTGTCTTCAGTGCTGCTGGGGGTCTGCTGGCAGATAAGCACACGTGTCTGTCCACTGACAATGTGGACCTGGCTCTCAGAGGACTTTTCTTCCCCTGGGTCAGCCAGGGGAGGCGAAAGGCACGCGTATTTTTGAGAGTGCTTCATGCAAAGCATCTTTTTCTTTGTCAAAAGGGGGGCTCAACCGATGCCAGTCAAGTGGGGTGTGTGTGGCCCAGTTAGTGGCAACGAGGGAGACTGTGGTTGGAGTCCCCTCGCTGTGTCTCTAAAAGAACCAAGATGAACAAGTCATGGCTCTCAGAGGACTTTTCTTCCCCTGGGTCAGCCAGGGGACGGGAAAGGCACGCGTATTTTTGAGAGTGCTTCATGCAAAGCATCTTTTTCTTTTTCAAAAGGGGGCTCAACCGATGCCAGTCAAGTGGGGTGTGTGTGGCCCAGTTAGTGGCAACGAGGGAGACTGTGGTTGGAGTCCCCTCGCTGTGTCTCTAAAAGAACCAAGATGAACAAGTCATGGCTCTCAGAGGACTTTTCTTCCCCTGGGTCAGCCAGGGGACGGGAAAGGCACGCGTATTTTTGAGAGTGCTTCATGCAAAGCATCTTTTTCTTTTTCAAAAGGGGGCTCAACCGATGCCAGTCAAGTGGGGTGTGTGTGGCCCAGTTAGTGGCAACGAGGGAGACTGTGGTTGGAGTCCCCTCGCTGTGTCTCTAAAAGAACCAAGATGAACAAGTCATGGCTCTCAGAGGACTTTTCTTCCCCTGGGTCAGCCAGGGGACGGGAAAGGCACGCGTATTTTTGAGAGTGCTTCATGCAAAGCATCTTTTTCTTTGTCAAAAGGGGGGGTCAACCGATGCCAGTCAAGTGGGGTGTGTGTGGCCCAGTTAGTGGCAACGAGGGAGACTGTGGTTGGAGTCCCCTCGCTGTGTCTCTAAAAGAACCAAGATGAACAAGTCATGGCTCTCAGAGGACTTTTCTTCCCCTGGGTCAGCCAGGGGACGGGAAAGGCACGCGTATTTTTGAGAGTGCTTCATGCAAAGCATCTTTTTCTTTTTCAAAAGGGGGCTCAACCGATGCCAGTCAAGTGGGGTGTGTGTGGCCCAGTTAGTGGCAACGAGGGAGACTGTGGTTGGAGTCCCCTCGCTGTGTCTCTAAAAGAACCAAGATGAACAAGTCATGGCTCTCAGAGGACTTTTCTTCCCCTGGGTCAGCCAGGGGACGGGAAAGGCACGCGTATTTTTGAGAGTGCTTCATGCAAAGCATCTTTTTCTTTGTCAAAAGGGGGGGTCAACCGATGCCAGTCAAGTGGGGTGTGTGTGGCCCAGTTAGTGGCAACGAGGGAGACTGTGGTTGGAGTCCCCTCGCTGTGTCTCTAAAAGAACCAAGATGAACAAGTCATGGCTCTCAGAGGACTTTTCTTCCCCTGGGTCAGCCAGGGGACGGGAAAGGCACGCGTATTTTTGAGAGTGCTTCATGCAAAGCATCTTTTTCTTTGTCAAAAGGGGGGGTCAACCGATGCCAGTCAAGTGGGGTGTGTGTGGCCCAGTTAGTGGCAACGAGGGAGACTGTGGTTGGAGTCCCCTCGCTGTGTCTCTAAAAGAACCAAGATGAACAAGTCATGGCTCTCAGAGGACTTTTCTTCCCCTGGGTCAGCCAGGGGACGGGAAAGGCACGCGTATTTTTGAGAGTGCTTCATGCAAAGCATCTTTTTCTTTGTCAAAAGGGGGGGTCAACCGATGCCAGTCAAGTGGGGTGTGTGTGGCCCAGTTAGTGGCAACGAGGGAGACTGTGGTTGGAGTCCCCTCGCTGTGTCTCTAAAAGAACCAAGATGAACAAGTCATGGCTCTCAGAGGACTTTTCTTCCCCTGGGTCAGCCAGGGGACGGGAAAGGCACGCGTATTTTTGAGAGTGCTTCATGCAAAGCATCTTTTTCTTTTTCAAAAGGGTGCTCAACCGATGCCAGTCAAGTGGGGTGTGTGTGGCCCAGTTAGTGGCAACGAGGGAGACTGTGGTTGGAGTCCCCTCGCTGTGTCTCTAAAAGAACCAAGATGAACAAGTCATGGCTCTCAGAGGACTTTTCTTCCCCTGGGTCAGCCAGGGGACGGGAAAGGCACGCGTATTTTTGAGAGTGCTTCATGCAAAGCATCTTTTTCTTTTTCAAAAGGGGGCTCAACCGATGCCAGTCAAGTGGGGTGTGTGTGGCCCAGTTAGTGGCAACGAGGGAGACTGTGGTTGGAGTCCCCTCGCTGTGTCTCTAAAAGAACCAAGATGAACAAGTCATGGCTCTCAGAGGACTTTTCTTCCCCTGGGTCAGCCAGGGGACGGGAAAGGCACGCGTATTTTTGAGAGTGCTTCATGCAAAGCATCTTTTTCTTTTTCAAAAGGGGGCTCAACCGATGCCAGTCAAGTGGGGTGTGTGTGGCCCAGTTAGTGGCAACGAGGGAGACTGTGGTTGGAGTCCCCTCGCTGTGTCTCTAAAAGAACCAAGATGAACAAGTCATGGCTCTCAGAGGACTTTTCTTCCCCTGGGTCAGCCAGGGGACGGGAAAGGCACGCGTATTTTTGAGAGTGCTTCATGCAAAGCATCTTTTTCTTTTTCAAAAGGGGGCTCAACCGATGCCAGTCAAGTGGGGTGTGTGTGGCCCAGTTAGTGGCAACGAGGGAGACTGTGGTTGGAGTCCCCTCGCTGTGTCTCTAAAAGAACCAAGATGAACAAGTCATGGCTCTCAGAGGACTTTTCTTCCCCTGGGTCAGCCAGGGGACGGGAAAGGCACGCGTATTTTTGAGAGTGCTTCATGCAAAGCATCTTTTTCTTTTTCAAAAGGGGGCTCAACCGATGCCAGTCAAGTGGGGTGTGTGTGGCCCAGTTAGTGGCAACGAGGGAGACTGTGGTTGGAGTCCCCTCGCTGTGTTTTACATGCTTTTAGAAGGGCATGAAATGGCTTGGAGGTTGACTTTCATCATATGCAAACTGTTGGCTACCAAAATGCTGCCTTTCCAACAACTGTGGTTATAGGCAATGAGGAACATACTGATGAAGATGAGACGCAGATACCCGATTGGGATGACAACTTAAATATTCGGTCAGGGCAAGAAGAAACTCGGTCTGAGGGGTAGGGGAGTGCAAACACAACAATTGATGATTAAGTTCTAGATCACACCTACTGTCAACCCACAGTCAGACACTCGAGGAGGTCAACAGAGGCGGTGGAGGAGGATGCAACCGACGTCGAAGTAACCTGGCGCCTTCCTGGACACAGTCGGAGCACTGGTAGCACGTCTACAACTGCATCCTCAGCCACCACTCTGCCTCTGAGCATTATTCGGGGTGGATCAACAGGTCGCATGGCCTCTAAGCCTTGCCTAGCCAGGTCCTTTTTTGACATAGAAAAAGATCGCCCAAATTATGTGATCTGTAAAATTTGTCATGGTTCTCTTAGTAGAGGTCAAAACCTCAGCAGTTTGACAACTTCTTCCATGAATCGTCACATGAATAAATATCATATGGCCCGATGGGAAGCTCACCGTGCTGCAATGCGGCCTAGCGGAGCGAACCATCCACCGCCTGCCCCTTCCAGTGCATCCGCGCGCTCGTCATCTTCTAGGACTGTGGGGACAGCTGTCACACCTGTTTTTCCACCCACAACTTCCACCACTGTAACCGCAACAGGCAGTTTGCTTGGTAGGTCGTCAGTTGGTTTGGAAGGGGAAACAAGTGAGTGTGTACAGCTCTCTCAGACATCGATAGCACCAACTTTGGATGAAGGCAACATCATGTCTCCGCCTGCACTTTCCTCACAAAGCTGCATTTTTCCAGGGACACCCGACTCAACACCGTCTACACACAGCAGCCAGATCTCTGTCCCTCAGATGTGGTCAAATAAAAGGCCACTTCCTGCGACCCATGACAAAGCGAAGAGGTTGACTCTATCCCTCTGTAAGCTGTTGACTACAGAAATGCTGCCTTTCCGCCTAGTGGACACACAGGATTTTAGAGACCTTATGTCTGTCGCTGTGCCCCAGTACCAGATGCCTAGTCGCCACTACTTCTCTAAGAAAGGTGTGCCCGCGCTACACCAGCATGTCGCACACAACATCACCGCTTCCTTGAGAAACTCTGTGTGTGAACGGGTGCATTTCACCACCGATACTTGGACCAGTAAGCATGGACAGGGACGTTACATGTCGCTGACTGGCCACTGGGTAACTATGGTGATAGATGGTGAAGGGTCTGCTGCACAAGTCTTGCCGTCCCCACGACTTGTGTGTCAATCCTCTGTCTGTCCAAGTTCCGCCACTGCTTCTGCATCCTCCACCTCATCTGGGTCCTCCACCTCCGCCCCAAGCCTGCCTGGTCAGGCCACCAGCGTTCTCACTGCGCAGAAGGAATCACGCACCCCTCATTACTATGCTGGTAGCAGAGCGCAACGGCATCAGGCGGTCTTTAGCTTGACATGTCTTTGAAATAGGAGTCACACAGCGACTGAGTTGTGGGCAGCTCTGGAGACTGATTTTGATAAATGGTTGTCTCCACTCAACCTGCAGCCTGGTAAGGCCGTGTGCGACAATGCTGCAAACCTGGGTGCGGCCCTTCGCCTGGGCAAGGTGACACACGTGCCTTGTATGGCTCACATGTTTAACCTTGTTGTCCAGCAATTTTTAACACACTATCCCGGCCTAGATGGCCTTCTGACCAGGGCACGGAAACTGTCTGCAGTGCTCACTTCCGCCGTTCAACCGCCGCACCTGAGCGACTTGCATCGCTCCAGAAGTCTTTCGGCCTGCCGGTTCATCGCCTGAAATGCGATGTGGCGACACGCTGGAATTCAACTCTCCACATGTTACAGCGACTGTGGCAGCACCGGCGAGCCCTGGTGCAATACGTCATGATGTATAGCCTGGGCCAACGAGATGCAGAAGTGGGGCAGATCACCCTGATGGAGTGATCTCAGATCAAGGACCTATGCACCCTTCTGCACAGTTTCGACATGGCGACGAATATGTTTAGCGCTGACAATGCCATTATCAGCATGACGATTACAGTCATTTACATGCTGGAGCACACGCTAAACACTATTCGTAGTCAGGGGGTGGGACAACAGGAAGGGGAGGAACTACAGGAGGATTCATATGCGCAAGACACAACAACATCACCAAGGTCCAGACGTTCATCATCACCAACGCGGCAGGCATGGGACCATGGGGGACAGGGATCAACAAGGGCGCATGGTAGCAGGTGAGATGTTGAGGAAGGTGCAGGAGGACATGAAGATATGGAGGACGAACTGTCCATGGACATGGAAGACTCAGCAGATGAGGGGGACCTTGGTCAAATTTCAGTTGAAAGAGGTTGGGGGGAGATGACAGAGGAAGAAAGAACGGTTAGCACCTCTATGCCACAAACACAGCGTGGACTTGGTGCGCATGGCTGCGCAAGACACATGAGTGCCTTCTTGTTGCACTACCTCCAACATGACCCTCGTATTGTCAAAATTAGAAGTGATGATGACTACTGGCTTGCCACACTATTAGATCCCCGGGACAAGTCCAAATTTTGTGACATAATTCCACCCATAGAAAGGGACGCACGTATGCAGGAGTATCAGCAGAAGCTGTTACTCGATCTTAGCTCGGCTTTTCCACCAAACAACCGTGCAGGTGAAGGGAGTGATTCTCCCAGTTGTAACTTGACAAACATGGGACGGCCTCGTCATCTTCAACAGTCTACCCGTACCAGTAGGACCGTATCTGGTGCTGGTAACAGCAATTTTATGGAATCTTTTCATAATTTTTTTAGACCCTCCTTTGCAAGGCCACCAGAGACAACAAGTCTGACACATAGTCAACGGATGGAGAGGATGATACAGGAGTATCTCCAAATGAACATCGATGCAATGACTTTGCAAATGGAGCCTTGCTCCTTTTGTGCTTCAAATCTAGAAAAATGTCAAGAGCTCTCCAGTTACGCCTCGAAGATTTTGTCGTGTCCAGCTGCCAGCGTTGTCTCTGAACGTGTCTTCAGTGCTGCTGGGTGTGTGCTGACAGATAAGCGCACGCGTCTGTCCAGTGACAATGTGGACAGACTGACGTTCATCAAAATGAACAAGTCATGGATCCAGAAGGAATTTACTACCCCTGTGTCATCCTGGGGAGAGTAAATGCTTGTGGATTTGGAATGTGCTTGATGCAAATCAAAACATCCTGTTTGCAACTAGGGCACAAGTGCTGCCACTGATAAGGTGTCTGTGTGGGGCCCAATTTTTGGAAAAAAAGGGAGACTCCGCTTGGAGTAACCCTTGCTTGCTGTGTTTTTTAAAAATGATACAAGATGAACAGATCTGAAGGCAAGATGAAGCCAACATCATGTCTCCGCCTGCACTTTTCTCACAAACCTGCATTTTTCCAGGGACACCCTACTCAACACCGTCTACAGACAGCAGCCAGATCTCTGTCCCTCAGATGTGGTCAAATAAAAGGCCACTTACTGCGACCCATGACAAAGCTAAGTGGTTGACTCTATCCCTCTGTAAGCTGTTGGCTACCGAAATGCTGCCTTTACGCGTAGTGGACACACAGGATTTTACAGACCTTATGTCTGTCGCTGTGCCCCAGTACCAGATGCCCAATCACCACTGCTTCTCCAAGAAAAGCATGCCCGCGCTACACCGGCATGTCGCACACAACATCACCACTTCCTTGAGAAAATCTGTGTGCGACAGGGTGCATTTCAACACAGATACTTGGACCAGTAAGCATAGACAGGGTCATTACATGTCACTGACTGGGCACTGGCAAACTATGGTGAGAGATGGAGAAGGGTCTGCTGTACAAGTCTTGCCGTCCCCACGAGTTGTTTCAATCCTTGTTCTGTATGTAGAAGTTAATACACTGCTTCTGCCTCTTCAACCTCGTGTGGGTCCTCTACCTTTGCGCAAACCCTGTGTGGTCAGGCCACCCTTCCTTGCAACTGCGCACAAGGACTACCACACACCTCCTTACTATGCTGGCAGCAGAGCTCAATGCCATCAGGCGGTCAAAGTTTTACTTTGAAATGTATGGGAAATGTGAGTCACACCGCTATTACAGAGAATAGTAGTCAGGCAGGGTCAAAACATTAATTGAGGAACAGGAACAGAATGGGACGGCCAGGACTTAATCAGAAAACAAGCAGAGGTGAAATGCGTATCGGCCAACAAGGTACATAAACAGCAAGCAGGAAAAGTAGTCAGGTAACAAGCACACAAAATCATAAAACTGAACTGGGGGTAAAATTAACCAGAGGTTCATAGCTATGTCTGGCAGTGGTCTGCAGACAGGATGGGCATAAAAAAGGGTGTGGTGTCTTCCCATTGGTTGTAGCTGAATGATGGTATTTCATCTGTGAGATACCCACCAGCTACATTCAGCCAGAGATTCTGCATCTGTCAAGGTAATGCAGCCCAGTGGGTGAGCATAACCTGCGTCCACCTGCGCCGCTGGCATCGACTACTCTCCCATCATCAGCACTATTCATGAAAGGAACACGTTGTCACCTGGCGACCGGAGTACAAATTGACGGAGCGGACTCCGTTGGTGACTTAACAGCCGTGTGCGGCAATGATGCAAACCTGGCTGCGGGCCATCCTCAGGGCAATGTGACACACGTGCCTTTTATGGCTCACGTGTTGATCCGAATTCTCCAGCAATTTTTAAAACACCATCACGGCCTACATGGCCTTGTGCAGCGGGCACGCTCGCTATGTGCTCACTTCCATCGTGCGCACACAGCAGCTCAACAACTTTCATCACTCCGGAAGTCTTAGGGTCTGGCAGTTAAACGCCGGAAATGCGATGTTCCGACACGCAGGAATTGGAATCTGCACATGTTGCAGCGTGTGTGGCAGCACCGCAGAGCCCTGCTGAAATACGGTAAGACATATAGCCTGGGATAAGTTGATCCAGAGGTGGTGCAGATCACGCTGCTGGAGTGGTGTCAGATCAAGGACCTATGCACCCTGCTACACAGTTTTGAAATGTCGACGAAGATGTTTAGCACTGGCAATGTCATTCTCAGCGTGACAATTCTGGTCATCTACATGATGGAGCACACTGTAATTATTATTCGGAGTCAGGTGTTGGGACAAGAGGAAGGGGAGGAAGTACAGGAGGAGTCATATGCGGAAGGGATAACAAGATCTACGAGGTCCAGATGGTCAGCGGCACCTATGCGGCAGTCATGGTGAGGGAGAGGGATTAACAAGGGCGCATAGTATCAGCAAAAAGTGTTGATGAAAGTGCAGGAGCCCATGAAGAAATGGAGGACGAACTGGCGATGGGCATGGAAGACTCAGCAGATGAGTGAGAGCTTGCTCACATTTCGGTTGTGCGAGGTTGTGGGTAGAGGGCAGAGGAAGGATGCACGATTCTCACCTCTCTGCCACCAACACACCAAGGACTTGGTCCTCCTGGATGCACAAGACACATGAGCGCCTTCTTGCTGCACTACCTACATGACCCTCGGATTGTATGAATTTGAAGTAATCCTGAATACTGGGTTGCCACACTGTTAGATCCCCGGTACAAGACAAAATTTGGCGAACTAATTCCTGCCATAGAAATAGACGCACGTATACAGGAGTATCTGCAGAATGTGGTACGCAATCTTAGATCTACTTTTCCACTAAACACCAGTGCTGCACAGAGTGAATCTCAACACTTTGTCATGGATAGGAGGAAATGGTCTTTTACTTGTCCACATCGGAGGGACCGAGGGATGGCTGCTGTGCTGAGATGGCGTTGAGTACGGTGTCCCTGCACAGTTGCACTTTTGGTCATATCCCAAAATGAGTTGAAAAAGGACAGATGCTGTTGGAAAGGGGAACAGGTGTGTTGGAAAGGGGAAAAAAATTTTGGTCCGTGGATTTGGTGGTTAAACAACTGTAACATTTGCTGAAGAAACAACATCTGTTACAGTGGGACTGGCAGATTTGGATAAAGTGGTATATAATCTGTGACCGCTATATAACAAAAATTAATAAGAAAAGAAAGAGAAAGGTATATATCACCTTCAGCAGTCAGTGTCCACCGTGCTCCCAGTTGGAAAAGGAGAGGTTGGCAACTTGAAGGTTTGGTGGAGGATACAGAGCTGTGTGGCTATGAAACTAATAGTAGCCTGAACCGAGTTAGACGCCATTCGGATCTGGAGACTGTGAGCCCTGTTAGCGTCACAGGGTCCACATGCCCACCCAGCCCAGGAACTCCCTGTTAACAACACAGGGGCCATTGAGTACGCTGACCGTGTGCGTAGGGGCCACACCTGTGGACAGCAGGCGCATCAGCAGCAGCAGGCCTGTTAATGCCACTGGGCTGCACAAGCAGGACTGTTAGGACAGGAGCTGGTCTTAACCGTTCTGCGTTACCAACTGTGGTGGTGGCCTGCATCCACCACCCTATCCCTGCCTACCTCTGGCCTAAAGCCGCAATGGGTTCAACACATGGAGGTGTGCTCTTTCGGAGCATAATAGAAGACTGCGCACCTCCTTGTTGGCTCCAGCCCCTTTTATAACCTGGGTCCGCCCCAAACCAGGGTGAACCACAATGCACCTCCTGGAGACAAAAGCAGAGTGACACGTCATGAGTGGCATAACTAGCGTCCTATTTGGAAACGCAACTTCAATGATGACCTCATGGCTGCCATGACCCAAACACCTCACCAGTCATCGTCTGACCATCAATAATGCGGTGACAAGTCATAGGTGTGGGCCTCTGCAAGCCATTTGGGAGGACACCTGATGCCCTGTGGTCTATATGGGACCCCCACATCAGGGCCAGGGCCAAAGAGTTCATTACCGGACCTAGTCTCTGATGCAGGAAGTGCCTGAGCATGCTCAGTAGCATGAAATACAGTCTCTGAAAAAAGACTATCAGCTTTAGCATGGTGTCTAGGCACAAAACAGGACTTAGACCCGGCACAGAATGCAAGCACCTGTGCAAAGAGGCTTTTCACACTTAGTGTGGGAGCATGCGCTGTATCCCGAAATGAAGACTTAGCGTCAGGAATGGCACAGTCAGGCTGAGCATACTCACTAGGCGAAACACTGTAATTATGCTGCAGCTGGGGTACATCGGCACACGCATGCGCACTAGCTGCCTCTCCACACTTAGACGTGGAGGGGAAATTTGTCTTGGAGATGCTGTCTATGAACAGAAGGAAAAGCTAAAGGAAGCCTGACTTTCTATCCCTCCGAATTATGAAATGCAGCAATGAATTCCATGAGTTTGCTATAACATTAGCGTAGCTAAATGTGCATGAGGGTGTGATGTAGAGGTGCTAGAAATAGCTTGTCACCAGTGGGGCACTAATGGAATACAACAGCCAGTTCTATGATGCCACAAAATGGCAGTATTTTGTGCTATCATTATAGCTTATTAAAAACAGAGCACGAGGTTGTCATGCAGAGGTGCTGCACATAGATTTGCAGTAGTGTGAATAGACAAAAGTACAATAGCCACGTTTAGGATACAACTAGGTACACTGAGTGTTTGCTACTATAAATGGCTGAGTTTAAAAAAGTTTGAGTGTGCAATGCAGGCAGACGTGCTGCAAATAACGTTCCAATACTGTGAATTGACAAAAGTACAATAGCCACGTTTAGGATACAACTAGGTACACTGAGTGTTTGCTACTATAAATGGCTGAGTTTAAAAAAGTTTGAGTGTGCAATGCAGGCAGACGTGCTGCAAATAACGTTCCAATACTGTGAATTGACAAAAGTACAATAGCCACGTTTAGGATACAACTAGGTACAGTGAGTGTTTGCTAGTATAATGGCTGAGTTTAAAAAAGTTAGAGTGTGCAATGCAGGCAGACGTGCTGCAAATATCGTTCCAATACTGTGAATAGACAAAAGTAAAATAGCCACGTTTAGGATACAACTAGGTACACTGAGTGTTTGCTAGTATAATGGCTGAGTTTAAAAAAGTTAGAGTGTGCAATGCAGGCAGACGTGCTGCAAATAACGTTCCAATACTGTGAATAGACAAAAGTACAATAGCCACGTTTAGGATACAACTAGGTACACTGAGTGTTTGCTACTATAAATGGCTGAGTTTAAAAAAGTTTGAGTGTGCAATGCAGGCAGACGTGCTGCAAATAACGTTCCAATACTGTGAATTGACAAAAGTACAATAGCCACGTTTAGGATACAACTAGGTACAGTGAGTGTTTGCTAGTATAATGGCTGAGTTTAAAAAAGTTTGAGTGTGCAATGCAGGCAGACGTGCTGCAAATAACGTTCCAATACTGTGAATTGACAAAAGTACAATAGCCACGTTTAGGATACAACTAGGTACAGTGAGTGTTTGCTAGTATAATGGCTGAGTTTAAAAAAGTTTGAGTGTGCAATGCAGGCAGACGTGCTGCAAATAACGTTCCAATACTGTGAATTGACAAAAGTACAATAGCCACGTTTAGGATACAACTAGGTACAGTGAGTGTTTGCTAGTATAATGGCTGAGTTTAAAAAAGTTAGAGTGTGCAATGCAGGCAGACGTGCTGCAAATATCGTTCCAATACTGTGAATAGACAAAAGTAAAATAGCCACGTTTAGGATACAACTAGGTACACTGAGTGTTTGCTAGTATAATGGCTGAGTTTAAAAAAGTTAGAGTGTGCAATGCAGGCAGACGTGCTGCAAATAACGTTCCAATACTGTGAATAGACAAAAGTACAATAGCCACGTTTAGGATACAACTAGGTACACTGAGTGTTTGCTACTATAAATGGCTGAGTTTAAAAAAGTTTGAGTGTGCAATGCAGGCAGACGTGCTGCAAATAACGTTCCAATACTGTGAATTGACAAAAGTACAATAGCCACGTTTAGGATACAACTAGGTACACTGAGTGTTTGCTACTATAAATGGCTGAGTTTAAAAAAGTTTGAGTGTGCAATGCAGGCAGACGTGCTGCAAATAACGTTCCAATACTGTGAATTGACAAAAGTACAATAGCCACGTTTAGGATACAACTAGGTACACTGAGTGTTTGCTAGTATAATGGCTGAGTTTAAAAAAGTTAGAGTGTGCAATGCAGGCAGACGTGCTGCAAATATCGTTCCAATACTGTGAATAGACAAAAGTACAATAGCCACGTTTAGGATACAACTAGGTACACTGAGTGTTTGCTACTATAAATGGCTGAGTTTAAAAAAGTTTGAGTGTGCAATGCAGGCAGACGTGCTGCAAATAACGTTCCAATACTGTGAATTGACAAAAGTACAATAGCCACGTTTAGGATACAACTAGGTACACTGAGTGTTTGCTACTATAAATGGCTGAGTTTAAAAAAGTTAGAGTGTGCAATGCAGGCAGACGTGCTGCAAATATCGTTCCAATACTGTGAATAGACAAAAGTACAATAGCCACGTTTAGGATACAACTAGGTACACTGAGTGTTTGCTAGTATAATGGCTTAGTAACAATGAGTTGTAGTGTGCAATGCAGGCAGACGTGCTCTGCAAATGTCTTTGCACTAGTGGGACTATAGCAAAGTCCAATAGCCACGTTTAGGATGCCACTAGGTACACTGAGTGTTTGCTAGTAAAATTGCTTAGTTTAAAAAAGTTGGAGTGTGCAATGCAGGCAGATGTGCTCTGCTAATATCTTTGCACTAGTGGGACTATAGCAAAGTCCAATAGCCACGTATAGGATGCCACTAGGTACACTGAGTGTTTGCTAGTATAATGGCTTAGTTAAAATGAGTTTGAGTGTGCAATGCAGGCAGACGCGCTATGCAAATGTCTTTGCACTAGTGGGACTATAGCAAAGTCCAATAGCCACGTATAGGATGCCACTAGGTACACTGAGTGTTTGCTAGTATAATGGCTTGGTTTTAATGAGTTGGAGTGTGCAATGCAGGCAGACGCGCTCTGCAAATGTCTTTGCACTAGTGGGACTATAGCAAAGTCCAATAGCCACGTATAGGATGCCACTAGGTACACTGAGTGTTTGCTAGTATAATGGCTTGGTTAGAATGAGTTGTAGTGTGCAATGCAGGCAGATGTGCTCTGCTAATGTCTTTGCACTAGTGGGACTATAGCAAAGTCCAATAGCCACGTATAGGATGCCACTAGGTACACTGAGTGTTTGCTAGTATAATGGCTTAGTTAAAATGAGTTTGAGTGTGCAATGCAGGCAGACGCGCTATGCAAATGTCTTTGCACTAGTGGGACTATAGCAAAGTCCAATAGCCACGTATAGGATGCCACTAGGTACACTGAGTGTTTGCTAGTATAATGGCTTGGTTAGAATGAGTTGTAGTGTGCAATGCAGGCAGATGTGCTCTGCTAATGTCTTTGCACTAGTGGGACTATAGCAAAGTCCAATAGCCACGTATAGGATGCCACTAGGTACACTGAGTGTTTGCTAGTATAATGGCTTAGTTAAAATGAGTTTGAGTGTGCAATGCCGGCAGACGCGCTATGCAAATGTCTTTGCACTAGTGGGACTATAGCAAAGTCCAATAGCCACGTATAGGATGCCACTAGGTACACTGAGTGTTTGCTAGTATAATGGCTTGGTTTTAATGAGTTGGAGTGTGCAATGCAGGCAGACGCGCTCTGCAAATGTCTTTGCACTAGTGGGACTATAGCAAAGTCCAATAGCCACGTATAGGATGCCACTAGGTACACTGAGTGTTTGCTAGTATAATGGCTTGGTTAGAATGAGTTGTAGTGTGCAATGCAGGCAGACGCGCTCTGCAAATGTCTTTGCACTAGTGGGACTATAGCAAAGTCCAATAGCCACGTATAGGATGCCACTAGGTACACTGAGTGTTTGCTAGTATAATGGCTTGGTTAGAATGAGTTGTAGTGTGCAATGCAGGCAGACGCGCTCTGCAAATGTCTTTGCACTAGTGGGACTATAGCAAAGTCCAATAGCCACGTATAGGATGCCACTAGGTACACTGAGTGTTTGCTAGTATAATGGCTTAGTTATCAGTTGGAGTGTGCAGAGGACAAGAGGGTACAGTGGCAGGATTGTGGTGCTCTGGGTAGAGGAATGGAAGCCTGCCTTTCTATTCCCTCCTAATGGTGAAATGCAGGTAGGAAATCCCTGACCTGGGCTACACAGACGCTGTTGCTGTTTGCAGGACCTGTCACCTATGGCTCTCTGACCCTGCCGGTTGGAGCCCTTAAAAGGACTGCTATAAAGTGCTCTCCCTAAGCTGTCTAACGCTGTGTATGCAGCGCATACAGCTGTATCGGCTATAGGACTCAGGAAGACGGAGCTGCGACAGTGATGTCTGACACCAAAGACGCAGAAGGCAGATAATGGCGTCCGTGAAGAAAATGTCCGGTTTTATAATGCAGGGACATGTGACATGCAGATCCTATCACACATGCCGTTGCTTCTCTGGCTCAAAGTCCACTTAGCTGTGTGTGTGTCTGGGATTGGCTGACATGCTGGCCCGCCCCACAAGACGCGCGCACTTAGGGAAGGAAGACAAGAAAAAAAAAAAAAAAAAATGGCGATCGCCATTATAGAAACAGCAGTGATCTGAAGGCGCTGTTCACGCACACTATACACTGAAATGTGATAATAGTTTGATTCACAGAGTGACTTACACTATTACAGCAGAAACCAAGCTATGATTTAGCTGTTTTTTGGCTGCTAGAACCGTTCTCGAACGTTTCTAGAACTACCGAGCTTTTGCAAAAAGCTCGAGTTCTAGTTCGATCTAGAACATGCCCCAAAATCACTCGAGCCGCGAACTGGAGAACCACGAACCACGAACCGCGCTCAACTCTAAGTGTGACTACTCAAATTCATCAAAACTATCCTTCTCTTTTTATGCCAGAAATGCTACTCCAATCCCTAACTTGAGTAGCATTTCTGGCGTACTGCACGGAGGAACACACTGTTTTATAGAGACATTCAATTCACAGTGTGTGCCTTATGATTAATTTGTGCCTTCTATTCCAGCAAAACTGACGTAGTGTGTATATGCTCTATGCCAGTCTTGATTAATTTGCCCAAATGAGTGAAAAAAAGCCCCAGTGGCCAGTGTAAAAATTGAAAAATTACAAATTTCTTTGGATGTTTTTTATTTTTTTTCTTAAAGATCTTAATATTCCCAAAAAAAAATTCAATTTTGTAAAATACATGTAAGAAAAAAACCTGATTTAAGCAATGGATCATTTTCTGGTGATGTTTTCCTTAATTTTAAAATTTATTTAGAATGTCTAAATCTCTTTAGAAAAATGAAATATTTCCAAAGAATTTAGGATATTGGAAGAAGAATTTTTTTGGGGGGTGGGCAATGCAAGTGTAAGAAATTGTGGAAAACATCTAGACCAAAAACTATTTTTCATCATAGCAGAAGAGAGATTAATAGGAGGTGGGAGTTGAAGTGAGGATTTAAACGTTACTATTTCTTCACCTACCATTGATACTGCTGCTCAGATCAATGTTCCTTTCCTTCTACTTCCAAGGTGGCTATTGCAGTAGCATTGGAGGTGCAGGGGTAAGGGGTACTTCTCACATAGCGAGATCGCTAGCGACATCGCTGCTGAGTCACAGGTTTTGTGACGTACCACTGACCTCATCAGCGATCTCGCTGTGTGTTACACTAAGCAGTGACCTGGCCCCTGCTGTGAAATCGCTGATCATTACACACTGTTCTGGTTCATTTTTTGCTCGTTGGTCTCCCACTGTGCAGCACACATCGGCGTGTTTGACGGCGGGAGACAAACGAGGTAAGCAGCGTATGCTGGTAACCAGGGTAAATATCGAGTAACTAAGCAAAGAGCTTTGCTTGGTTACCCGATATTTACCCTGGTTATCAGTGTACACCGCTTAGCGCTGGCTCCCTTCACACGTAGCCAGGGTAAATATCGGGTAACTAAGCAAAGCGCTTTACTTAGTAACCCGATGTGTACCCTGGCTACGTGTGCAGGGAGCCAGCGCTAAGCGGTGTACGCTGGTAACCAGGGCAAATATTGGGTAACTAAGCAAAGCACTTTGCTTAGTTACCCAATATTTACCCTGGTTATCAAGCGCAGCATCGTTACACGAGTCACTGGTGGCTGGTCGCTAGTGAGATGTGCCTGCTTGATAGCTCACCAGCGACCATGTAGCGGCGCACCAGCGATCCTGACCAGGTCGTATCATGGTCGGAATCGCTAGTACGTCATTTAGTGAGATGGTACCCTAAGTCCAAGCCATGACTCACCTGCTTTTGCTTCCCTGAACAGCACTCGCCTCTTTAGCTTGATTGATAGCTCACTGCCTGATTTCCTTGCTTGCCTCCTGACATTACACAGACCATCAGCAAAAAAATAAAAAGTTATAGCTCTCAGAATACAGCAATGTAAAAACTGTTTTTATTTTATAAAATAGTTCTTATAATGTAAAAGTGTCAAAATATTAAAAAAAGCAATATAAATGTGATATTGCTGTAATCATACTGACCCAAAAGGCCCCGTCAAACACAGAGATAAATCTTTGGCAGATCTGTGGTTGCAGTGAAATCATGGACATATTGTTCCATTTGTACACAGCCACAAACCTGGCACAGATTGTCCACAATTTCACTGCAACCACAGATCTGCTGCAGATTTATCTCTGTGTGTGACAGTGCCTAAAGAATAAAGCCGTTTTATCACTTTTATGACACAGTGAATGGCATAAAAAACAAACAAAATAATTCCGGAATTGCTGTTTCTTCTTGATTCTGCCTTAGGCCTCTGCCACATTCACGTGAAATTCACGCACGTGCCGAGAGACACGTATTTCCCCTGCGTGTTGCGTGCAGGTAAGTACATGTCTCTGGTACGTGCGGGCCACGTGTGTTCTACGTGTGCTATCCGCGATAGCACACATAGAACCAGTAATTATCATACTCACCTGGTCCTTCCTGATGTCCGCGCTGCTGTCCGTGGTGCTGATCCTCGGTCTCCAGCCCTCCCGTCTCTCCGCTGCTGCTGCTGCCAGGCAGTGAAGTGAATATTCTATGAGATTAATGAGCGGCGGTCGGCAGCAAGAGGCAGCAGCGGCAGAGACAGGAGGGCAGGAGAAGGTGAGTTAATGTTTTTTCTTTTTTCACTGACACGTGTGTTTTCTCCGGCGCGTGTCACACGGGACCGCATCCACACTACACCCGTGTAGTACGGGTGCGGGCCGTGTGACACCCGTGGTGCCGGAGAAAAAACGGACATGTCAGCGCTTTGAAAAACGCACACACGTACAAACGCACACGGACACACGTTCCGTGTGGTTTTACGTGTGTGTGCCTGCTACCATAGGGTAGCATTGCTGTACGTGTCTCCGTGCCGCCGGTACGTGTAAAAAATGACAAACACGTGCCGGCGGCACGGATGTGTGTCGCAGGCCTTACACAAAGCGTTATAGAAAGCGTTCAAAAAATATAATGTGGCCTAAAATGGTCCCAATAAAAACTCCAACTCATCCTGCAAAAAACAAGCCGTTACATCACTCTGTCAGCCTAAAAATAAAAAAACTATAGCCTTCAAATTCAAGTGATGCAAATGACCTATATTTTGTAAAAAAGTGTTTTTAATGTGATAGTAGCCAAACCTAAAAAGCCAATATAAATCTGGTATGGCTGTAATCGTACTGACCAAAGGAATAAAGCCACCTAATCACTTATACTGCAAGGAAAATGGCGTAAAAAATAAATATAAATCCAATTCTTCAACATACTGTTGATTTGTTCATTCTGACTCCAAAGATGGCAGTGCGGCTCGGTACATATTTATCCTGCACTCTACGCTCAGCGCTTACACCGGGCAGTACTTGTAAATCTCTAAATAACGTGATTCAGACAACATTTCCAATGGAAAATTCACTGTAATGAGGCATAGGGAGTCACTGCGAACTCTCGTCTGGCCTGCGGTGTGGCGGTGTCCATCTTTGTATGTGTCTTTTTAGGCGTGCACAAAAGTCTGGTCATCAACAGTTTTGTTCACCTTTGAAAACCATGGGGTTTGCTGCCCAGCACTCTAAGTTTTTTTGGGGTGGTCTTGACAAAAAGATTAACCCCCTTATTCCCTGTATGAATTTAAGTACCCATAAACCAGGGGCTTCAATGCATCTTAATAATATCTTCCCTGAAATGTCCCACAATAAATGGTAGATGAACCATGTCGGGAGGTTATACAATAGGGACGTCAATTAGTGGGAAGGGCCAAACTAGGCCCTATCCTTGTGAGAATTGGAGACAAAGCACGGTCACGACAGGGTTAATAGAGTCCTCTACCTCAGACAAGGATCCCATTCCTCATTTGTGAACTGCCTCTTCATCAAGAACATGTGGTGAGACCGAACCAATTTTTTTTATCTTTGAGCACTGGTATACTTTGAGCATTTTATCACTCTATACAAGGATTTTCTGTATGGGAAGGTATCTTAGACAGTTCTATTAAAAGTTATTTTTTATTATTACACTATGTTCCTTTCAAGGTGCTCAACGAACATTTAGTTAAACCCCTCTAAGGAGTCTAGTTTCCAAAATGGGGTCACTTGTGGGGGAGCTCCACTGTTTAGGCACCTCGGGGCTTTCCAAATGAATTGAATAAAGTGGTCTTGTCATAAAGGTGGAAAACATGCTCTGGAGTAAAGGGGTTAAGGTACCTTTGATACATAAAGTATGAAGAATTTGTTAGCCCATGCTTTGACATGTCGCAGCTGCTCTGCTGTGTTTCAAAACATTGGCACATAATGTAACCTCATCTGAAATTAGTCTCTCTGCTGAATTAGTTCTGCTATGAATTGGGATAGATGAACTTAACTTAAATTATAGACATATTACCTGTCATATCATACAAGTGATTAAAAATCTCCTCGCTGCCAACTGGAGAAATACTAATGTTCCATCTATACATGAAGTAATAGAAAGAATTTCCTCTCACAATCTTTACGAATTTAAGTTTGCTTTGAAAGATAGATTATATGATAAGTACTCGGTGAGATGGAATCTTTGGTCAAAGAAGTTCAATCCCAATCTTATTATATTAAATCCTTGAGTTAGTGGAGCTACTAGCTGTAAAAATGATTTAATTATATTCTCCGTCTTTTTTTATTCTAATAGTTACGTTTAGCAATTTATGTGTTAAGAGATTCAGTTTAAATTTTCAGCCAAAACTCTACTATAACTCTAGTTTACCTTTTTCTTTAATTAACGACCGCCGATACGCCTTTTAACGGCGACAAATTAGGGTACTTCTTCCGATCCGCCGCTTTTTAACGGCGGTCGGAAAAAAGGGTCTAGCGCCCCCCAGAGTCAGAAAATTTCCGGGGTCTCAGCTGCCGGGGGTAGCTGAGACCCTGGAGATCATGATTCTGGCCGGTTTTTCCGGTCCCCGCTCACCTGATGACCGGTATACACCGTATACCGATGATCAGGTTACAGTAAATGACCGCGCCGGTAAAAAATCATTTATCTACCATCTGGCATAAACAAACATGTCAGATGGGAGATAAATCTCATCCCCCGGTCCTCTCCATTCCCCCGTTGTCGCTAAAGTGTCCCCCCATCCCCCCTTCCTCCCGAAAATCTAACATGGCGCTGCACATACCGGCGCGCACAGCAGCGCGCCGGCCGCATTTCCCCCTTTCCTATGGTTTCTGTCGCATGTGCTATGACACATACGACAGAAACCTGCTCCCCAGGCCCTGCCAAGTCACCCCCTATCCCCAGCCCGGTGTTCCCCGGTGTCCCCCGTACCTGTTAGCTCTGATCCCCCGCGGCCCCCTCCTCCGGCTCCTTCACAGTGCACGCCGGTCACACGTGCAGAGCGCGGCTGTCAGCTCAGCTTCCTGTGTCTGTGACTCAGATGCTGGCTGCTGCTGCTGCTTGCACAGAGTCTGCAGCTGTGACCCGGGGAGGGTAGGTGCAAATTCTTTGCACCCACTCTCCTCAAATGGATGGTCTGCACTCCTAGAAAATGGGGGATACGTTCCCTGAACGTGCCTCCCATATTCTAGAAGGTCCAGAATCGCCGCGGGACTTTCACAATGGATTACAGCAGGGACTTGATTTTTTTTTTTTCTTTTCATTAAATTGGCCAAAGAGGGAATGTTTTTGGGGAGTGTTTTTTTCAAATACATTTTTTTTTTGTTGTCAATTTTTTTTTATTATTACTGTCAATTAGTTATGTCTGGTATCAAATAGACGCTGTGATATAACTAATTGCTGGGCTTGATGCCAGGTGACATTACACATCTGGTATCAACCCCATTTATTACCCCGCTAGCCACCGCACCAGGGCGCGGGATGAGTTGGGGCGAAGCGCCAGGATTGGCGCATCTGATGGATCCGCCACTTCTGGGGCGGCTGCGGCCTGCTATTTTTAGGCTGGGAAGAGTCCAATAACCATGGCTCTTCCCACCCTGAGAATACCAGACCCCAGCTGTCAGCTTCACCTTGACTGGTGATCTAATTTGGGGGGACCCTACGTTTGTTTGTTTTTTTTAATTATTTATTTATAAATAATTAAAAAAAGAAAACAGCTTGGGGAGCCCTCCAAATTGATCACCAGCCAAGGTGAAGCTGTCAGCTGTGGTTTGCAGGCTACAGCTGTCTGCTTTACCCTAGCTGGCTATCAAAAATAGGGGGGACCCCACGTCATTTATTTTAATTATTTTTTTTTTCTTTTTGGGCTAAATACAAGGCTAGGCACCCTTTAGTGCCACATGAAAGGCACTAAAGGGCGCCAGCTTAGAATATGCAGGGGGGTGGGACGTTATATATGTTTGACATCTATCCATTCATCCATTGTAGCATTTTAGGCTATGTGCCCACAATCAGGGTTTGCAGCGTTTTGGGTGCAGAGTGTTTTCCCTGCGTCCATAACGCTGCGTTGTGCAGTAGAAGCACAGTGGAAGGATTTTTAGAAATCCCGTGCCCACTGTGCTTCTTTTCTCCGCAGCATAAACCGACCTGTGGCGCAGCTTCCCGAGCCTCAGCATGTCAATTTATGCTGCGGAGATGAGTGTGCTCTGCAGGTAGCATAGAACTAAAGTCCACAGCAGCCTGAACCCAAATCGTGGGCATGGGCAGCTGCGTTCTCCCGTGGACAACACTCACATCTCTGTAGGAAGGCTGACACTGTGTACTGGACGCCGTGTCGCTGGATCATGGCCACATAGCCTAAAAGTGAGAAATTTGTTGCTACAGCAACATTTTTGTGAAGTACCTGTGGATTCAAAACGCTTACTATACTCCTGAATAAAATCCTTGAGGGGTCCAGTTTCCAAAATGGAGTCACTTGTGAGGGGTTTCTAATGTATAGGTAACCAAGAGGCCCTGCTAAAGTGACATGGTGCGCGCAATTTATTTCAACTTTTCCAAAATTCAAATGGTGCTCCTTCCATTCCAAGCCCTCCCATATATCCAAACAGAGGTTTTTGGCCACATATGGGGTATCCCTGCGCTCACAAGAAATTTAACAACCATCTGTGGGGTCCATGTTTTGTTGTTGCCTCTTGAAAAAGTGAGAAATGTGATGCTAAAGAAACATTTTTGTGAAAAAACTGAAAATTTTCAATATGGCAACCTAAGCTTATCAAATTCTGTGAAGTATTCGTGGATTCAAAATGCTCAATATACACCTAGATAAAAGCCTTGAGGTTTCTTGATTCCAGAATGGGGTCACTTGTGGGGGGACTCCACTGTTTAGGCACTTTAGGGGCTTTCCAAATGCGACATAACGTCCACTAATTATTCCAGCCAAAAGTTCAGTCAAATTGCACTCCTTCCCTTCCAAGACCTGCCGTGTGCCCAAACAGTTGATTTCCACCACATATAAGATATCACCAAACTCAGGAGAAATTGCAGAATACATTTCATGGTGATTTTTTTTCCTGTTACCCTTGTGAAAAAAAGCTACCTGGTTGAAGTAACAATTTTGTGGTAAAATTTTATTTTTTTATTTTCATGGCTCAACGTTATAAACTTCTGTGAAGCACCTGAGGGTTCAGGGTACTCACCAAACATCTAGATAAATTCCTTGAGGGGCCTAGTTTCCAATATGGGGTCACTTGTGGTGTTTTTTTGCTGTTTACGTACCTTAGGGGTCCTCCAAATGCAACATGGTGCTCGCAATCTTTTTCAGCCAAATTTCCTTTACAAAATTCAAATATTGCTCCTTTCGTTCCAAGCCCTCCCATTTGTCCAAACAAAGGTTTCAGACCGCATGTGAGGTATCACCGCGCTCATAAAAAAGTGGGTAACAAACATTTGGGTCAAATTTTTGGAATTACCTCTTGAAAAAGTGAGAGAATTGATGCTAAAGCAACATTTTTGAGAAAAAAATTACAATTTTCAATATGACAAAGTAACGTTATCAAAATCTGTGAAGTACCTGTGGGTCCAAAATGCTCAGTATACCCCTCGATAAAAGCCTTAAGGGGTCTAGTTTCCAAAATGGGGTCACTTGAGGGGGGTTCCTGCTGTTTAGGTACCTTAGGGAATCTGTAAAAGCAACATGGTGCCCGCAATCTGTTTCAGCCAACTTTGCTTTCCAAAATTCAAATATTGCTCCTTTCATTCCGAGCTCTCCCATTTACCCAAACAAAGGTTTCTGACCACATGTGGGGTATCGGCGCGCTCATAAGAAAGTGGGTAACAAAGTGTAAGGTCCAATTTTTGATGTTACCTCTTGAAAAAGTAAGAAAATTAGTGCTAAAGTAACATTTTTAGGTAAAATGTTAATTTTTATTTTTTTTCATTCCATATTACTTTAGTTCCTGTGAAGCACCTGAAGGGTTAATAAACTTCTTGAATGTGGTTTTGAGTACCTTGAGGGGTGCAGGTTTTAGAATGGTGTCACTTTTGGGTATTTTCTGTCACCCAGGCCTCTCAAAGTCACATCAAATGGGATGTGGTCCCTATAAAAATGGTTTTGTAAAGTTTGTTGAAAAAATGGGAAATTGCTGATGAACTTTGAACCCTTCTAACTTCCTAACCCCAAAAAATTTTGTTTCAAAAATTGCGCTGATCTAAAGTAGACAAGTGGGAAATGTTATTTATTAACTATTTTATGTGACATAACTCTCCGGCTTATGGGCATAAAAATTAAAAGTTTGAAACTTGCAAAATTTTTAATTTTTTTGTCAAATTTCAGATTTTTTCACAAATAAAATAAAAAAATATCATCCTAAATTTACCTCTAACATGAAGCCCAATATGTCACTAAAAAACAATCTCAGAATCACCGGGATCCATTGAAGCGTTCCAGAGTTATAACCTTATAAAGTGACACTGGTCAAAATTGCAAAAAATGGCCTGGGCATTAAGTACAAAACTGGCTTCGTCCTTAAGAGGTTAATCATATAGCCTTTCCCTCTCCCCCTCTTTTTTTGTTTTCCCCCTTTCCCGTGCTCCACTTTTTCTATTTCAAAAATTGAATGTTAATTTAACTTTAGATTGTAATTTGACTAATTGTTGTTAAATTTTACTATGTGAACAATTTGTTTTGTTTGAACCAAATTTTAAAATAAAAAATATGTAAACAAAACATTGGCACGAACACATCAAAAGTCACATTTTTGCATAACTATGACTTGTACAAAAAATGTGCAACATTTCAAATTGTTTTAAGGCCCCGTTACATGCAGCGATATCGCTAACGATATCGCTTGTGAGCGTACCCGCCACCGTCATTTGTGGGTCACATGCAAATCGTTGTTGCCCGTGGCGCACAATATCATTAGTAGCCGTCACACGGACTTACCTGCCTAGCGACGTCGCTGTGGCCGGCGAATCGCCTCCTTTCCAAGGGGGTGGTTCGTTCGGCGTCACAGCGTCGTCACTAAGCGGCTGCCCAATAGAAGCGGAGGGGCGGAATGAGCGGGCCGAACATCCCACCCACCTCCTTCCTTCCGCATTGCTGGCGGCCACAGGTAAGCTGTTGTTTGTCATTCCCGGGGTGTCACACGTAGCGACGTGTGCTGCCTCAGGAACGACGAACAACCTGCGATCAACAACCTCCACAATCAACGATTTTTTGAAAAGGAACGACGTGTCAACGATGGACGATAAGGTGAGTATTTTCCATCGTTAACGCTCGTTCGTTGGTGTCACACGCAAAGACGTCGCTAACGATGCTGGATGTGCGTCAGGGAATCCATGACCCCGGCGATATATCGTTAGATGCTTTGTTGCGTGTAACGGGGCCTTTAGGTGAGATTTTTGGAGCAATTACTCCCAATTTTTAATTCACTGTCAGAGAGTGTAAGCAATCAGGAGGATCTATATAGGTCAAATGAGAGTTTACCTCAGTTGTATCTGATCTAGCTAAATATATCAAATGCATTTTTGTCTTGAGTGTTTGTACTTTATCAGCAATACAAGAACAGGTTGATAGAAACATCTGCTGAAACGTGAAGAGGACCTGTCACCAATAGAGATGAATGAATATATGGAGTGGCGTTGAGGTCTACCCAAAGTTTAAAAACATCCAAGTATATATTACAATTATTATGCTCTCAGGTCTAGAGAAACCCCAAAATATAATAAGGGTTATTCTCGGAGAATAACTTCTATGCCTCTGAGAATTGTATTTTCTTGGAAAATCTACGCAAACAAGCAAAATGGAATTTTGACTAATCCTCTCATCTCTGGTCACCAGGTCATAAGTAACCAGATTTTACTCTTAATAATTTATGCTGCTTCCCTGAGTATTCAATTATTTTCCTTATTGTTTGTTTGCTTGTAACCATTTCACCACCTGGCAATTTTCCGTTTTTCACTTTTTTTTCTCCTTTTATTCCAAGAGCCATAAAGTTTTATACAGCTATATGAGTGCAATTTTACGATTGTTGTTTTTTTGTAGTATTATTAATATTATTATTATTATTATTATTATTTACCATGTTCATTATATGGTAAAACTGACCTGATGGTTGATTCCCCAGGCCAGTACAAGTTTGTAGATACCAAACATGTTTAGTTTTATTATTATTTAAGTGGTGAAAAAAAATCAGAAATTTGTGAAGAAAAAAAGATTGCACTTTTGTCACCATTTTCTGAGACTCGGGACGTTCTCAATTTTCGGAATCTGTGGCTGTGTGATGGTTTATTTCTAAGAAAGAAAAAAAGAGAGAAGAGGGCGCTCCTGTGTGTAAGAGGAAACTTTATGTGGTAAATAATGAAACAATTCCACTCACCTATGAGTGTTGTACTACAGGTACAACACTGTCTGTTAGCACTGACAGAGAGATCCAGGTTACCCCTTGGCTGGCCGACACAGATCCTGCTGAGGATGATCACACAGCAGCCTTATGGGGACTTCACACACAGCGAGATCGCTACTGAGATCGCTGCTGAGTCACGTTTTTTGTGACGCAGCAGTGACCTCATTAGCAATCTCGCTGTGTGTGACACTGAGCAGCGATCTGGCCCCTGCTGTGAGATCGCTGCTCGTTACACACAGCCCTGGTTCGTTTTTTTATTGTTGCTCTCCCGCTGATAAGCACACATCACTGTGTGTGACAGCGAGAGAGCAACAATCCTGAATGTGCAGGGAGCAGGAGACGGCGTCTGACAGCCTGCGGTAAGCTGTAACCAAGGTAAACATCGGGTAACCAAGGTGGTTACCCGATATTTACCTTCGTTACCAGCTTCCGCAGCTCTCACGCTGCCAGTGCCGGCTCCTGCTCCCTGCACACGCTAAGCTAAGCGGTGTGCGTTGGTAACTAAGGTAAACATCGGGTAACCCTACTCGATGTTTACCTTAGTTACCAGTGTCTGCAGCTTCCAGACGCCGGCTCCGTGCAAGCGCAGCGTCGTTTGCACGTCGCTGCTGGCTGGGGGCTGGTCACTGGTTGCTGGTGAGATCTGCCTGTTTGACAGCTCACCAGCGACCATGTAGCGACGCAGCAGCGATCCTGACCAGGTCAGATCGCTGGTCGGATCGCTGCTGCATCGCTAAAGTGTGAAGGTACCCTTAGATTTCACTGCTGCTGGTGCTCAGAGCTCCTGCAATCCTCCTGTTTTGGTCAGGGTCTCACTCCTGGATTAGATAAGAGGAATTCCGTTCCCACAGAGCCAGGCTAATCTGATGTTTAAGTCAATGTAATTAGATCTCCTAAAGGTCCAGTCACACTAAGCAACTTACCAGCGATCCCAACAACGATAGGGATCGCTGGTAAGTTGCTAGGAGGTTGCTGGTGAGATGTCACACTGCGACGCTCCAGCGATCCCACCAGCAACCTGACCTGGCAGGGATCGCTGGAGCGTCGCTACATGAGTTGCTGGTGAGCTCACCAGCAACCAGTGACCAGCCCCTAGCGCCGCATGGAAGATGCTGCGCTTAACTAAGGTAAATATCGGGTAACCAACCCGATATTTACCTTGGTTACCAGCGCACGCAGCTACACGTGCAGAGAGCATGGAGCAGCGCACACTGAGCGCTGGCTCCCTGCTCTCCTAGTTACAGCACACATCGGGTTAATTACCCGATGTGTGCTGCAGCTACATGTGCACAGAGCAGGGAGCAGCGCACATCGCTTAGCGCTGGCTCCTTGCTCTCCTAGTTACAGCACACATCGGGTTAATTACCCGATGTGTGCTGCAGCTAAATGTGCACAGAACAGGGAGCAGCGCACAATGCTTAGCGCTGGCTCCCTGCTCTCCTAGCTACAGCACACATCGGGTTAATTAACCCGATGTGTCCTGCAGCTACATGTGCACAGAGCAGGAGCCGGCAGCACAGGCAGTGAGAGCGGCGGAGGCTGGTAACAAAGGTAAATATCGGGTAACCAAGGACAGGGCTTCTTGGTTACCCGATGTTTACATTGGTTACCAGCCTCCGCAGAAGCCAGCTCCTGCTGCCTGCACATTTAGTTGTTGCTGTCTTGCTGTCACACACAGCGATCTGTGCTTCACAGCGGGACAGCAACAACTAAAAAATGGCCCAGGACATTCAGCAAAAACCAACGACCTCACAGCAGGGGCCAGGTTGTTGCTGGATGTCACAAACAGCAACATCGCTAGCAACGTCACAAAAGTTGTTCGTTAGCAGCGATGTTGCTAGCGATGTTGCTTAGTGTGACGGGGCCTTTAGGCTGGAGCTGCGGCACCCCGTGGACTCCCAAAGGAGAGATAAGGTATTCAAAGAAAAAGAAAAAAAGCCAAGGTATAAAGGGCGCTGCTCACAAGGGAGATAGGAGATAAATAGTGAAGATTTATTTGAGCTACAACGCGTTTCATGGATACAATAAAACAATAATAATTTCCCCCTTCCTCAGGTAGGTAGGTAGGTTAATTTCTAAGATGACGTTTCTAACTATAATATTTTTGGGTAGATGTCATGTTTTGATGGCTTGTTATTGCATTTTATTGTAATGTTGTAGCGACAAAAAAAACATAGTTCTGGCATTTTGATGTTTTTTCTCATTACACCCTTTACAGATCAGATTAATTTATTTTAGATTTTGATAGACTGGACATTTCTGAATGTTGTGGTGCCAAATGTGTATTTTTATTTATTTTTTATTTACTTTATTTTCAATGAGGCAAAAGGGGGTGACTTGAACTTTTGCGTTTTGTTTTTTTTTCCATATTTTTTATTTTTACATTTTTTTACACTTTTTTATTGTTTTTTTTTGTCCCCTTGATGCGGATACACTTTGATCGCTTCGGTTGTACAGAGCAGGACATCAGCATCAGTACCGCTCTTTACAGCAGAAATGCTGATCTTCTGTGAATGCTGCTGCTTAGCTGGCGTTCGCAGGAACTACCTCATCACCTGACTCCCGGCTGTCATGACAACCTATCAGCACCCCATTATCACGTCATGGGCCACCGATGGGGGCAGAGAATCAATTGCTTGTTAATACCCACTGTCAAAGATTGACAGTGGGATATAAAGGAATTCTGCACTACTTGGAGAAATTGTTTTCATTCCCTTGTTCACCCCAGAAAAAAAAATAAGCTTATACTCACCTCTAGTGCAGCCACAGTTCCAGTGATACCTGAAGTCACGTTCCCAAGGCCCGCGTGACATTATGACACAAGGGGTCCTGCGACCAATCAGTGCCGGTTTCCTTCTACCCACTTTTGGACATTTGAACAATGTCACCACAGCGCTCACATCCTGCTCAAATGTCCAAAGTTGGGGAGACAGACGCTGGGCGTTAATTAGTCCCGGAACTCATGTGTCATAACAATGTCATGTGGGCCCTGGGAACGCAACATCAGACCTTGCTGGAGCCATAGCTGCACCAGAGGTGAGTATAGGCTTATTTATAAGGAGAATGAGTATGGATTATCCAAGTAGTGGACATCCCCTTTAACCAGTTAACAGGCTTGCATCTGTTATTTCAACGTCGGTTGATTAGATCATGTGGACTCATTTCTAATCCTCTTTAATGCCTCATGTACATGGGTGCTTTTTGGACCTGTACGATCTCTGAGTTGCAGAAAGCAGTAGTAGAGAACCCATAGATTTTTATGGACCCTACTGGGTCCCAGTATGCACCATAGCTTTTCCTTTAGCTGCACAGTACAAAGACGATGGATGATATATACTATTCAGCAGACATGAGGTAGGAACCTTTTTACATTTCTATAGGATTAACATTAGCTAGACAAGGGAACAATATCTTAATTAAGCCATGGTATTCACACTTCTCCCCCATAACGTTTTGGAAATAGCTTTATAAAATGTACACTTTGTGTTCTTTTAAATAGCTTCTGATTTTTGCTACACTTGTATGGGACATGATAAAATCTCATCCACTGACTGATTTCCCGCCAGCATATCAGCCGTGTCTGCACAATGTTTGGCTAAGATGTGCAATCCCATATAGTTCAAGTGGAATTTACCGAGCTGAGTTCTGTTTTCTGTAAAATAAATAATGTATACGTCTGTGGCTTTTTTATCCATGAACTTGCTTTGCTGAGAAGGCTTTTATCTCAAACCAGCACATCAGCATACGTTAAGATGCCTAATACTGAGCGCACTGTGAATTTCAAAAACGGTGTCTCTGGCTTCGCTGAGCCTGATATGATGCAATGCAGTCTCGAATATCTCATGTTTTTTACTAGTACAAAAAGGTGAACTTAAAGCTTTTAATCCCTGAATCAAAATAGTTTTCAGACTCTGTAAATACCATCTAAAATGTATAATACTGGGACAGTGCAATCTTGTAGTTAAAGAGGCCTCGAATGAACTGCAGAGAATTAAAGGACCCAAAATGAAAGCTGACTAAGGAAGTTGGGTGGATAATGGTGCATGGCCCAGTTAGCAGCTATAAACCTCTGTGCACAATGCCGAAAATGCAGGACAAGGCCAGCACTCATATAGCATTAAATTAATTTGTGTTGACTTAGCACATAATGGGGTGAGTTTGTTAGGGTGGACACTACGAGTGTTCCTGAGATGCCTGCTTCTGGTCTAATAGATATGGATCAAGTGCACGTGTAAATGAATGACACCAGAAAGAGTCAGATGTAACCTCCCCTTCATCATAAAATGGTGCAGCTCCTACTACCTATATTTAAAAAAGCACCAGTTAATATAGACAAGAAAAAGTAGCTATCAGTAAGCATGCTCAGAAGTGTCCTCTGATGATGGGTTGGTCCTTGGGTTGGTCCTTGGGTTTTTCCTTATATGGTGATCTTCTTTCACCTGGACATTCCTTGCATTCCTTGTATACCAGGATAGGGTGTAGAAGGCAGGATGTAGTGGCCATCTTGGATCTGTGTCACGTGCATATACCTGAACAAGTTTATGTACGTTAGAATAGTACATTTCATTGGTCATCTCCCACAATCCCCTATGTTTCAAGCTTAATTAAGTATTAGATAAGAATTATCTATAGCCCTCCTTAACAGGTTTACAGAGTTAGAGCGGTTTTCCAGGCTTTGGGCGCAAATCTGCATTTACTCAATGTGGCTGCAGATGTGTGAATCCTCACATTGAGTGATTCTGATGTCAAGAGCGAGCAGTCATATGATTGCAAGTATAATAGCTCCCAACCATCCCAGATTCAGCTGGACTATCTACATGCTGGCTCTGTAGCTCCTCCTTGGGGGGCAGGGCTGACATCTCTCAACACACAGAGGTAATGTACATGAACCGTTCTTTTCTCCTGGAGAATCAAACTTTTAAACTCCTTGTCCTTAGGCAGTAGCTCCAGCAATGAATCACAGACAAGACTGAGACTTATAAAATAATTTCATATACTTGAACTATGTTACAGTCAGGGAACCCAGAAGCGGATTATACAGGTACATAGAAATATATGTGTACATAGCAGAGTACTGTTATGTTCCTGTAGAGATGAAGAAACAATCAGATTGTCAAATTTGTTCTCATTGCAAAAATTAATTTTCTTATTAGAACTGGTGGGACTCAAACTAACATCGACATATGCAGACAGGAACCAAACCTCTGAGCAACAGGGTCTGCTGTTGTCAGTGGAATAATTTTGTATACTTGAAGCTGTAGTGCAAGTTTTGACTCCACAGGCAAATTATACAAGTACATAGATATACAACTCCATCTCGGCTGTACGCTGGTCTTGCGGCTTCTCCTTACTTCATGGGCCGCTCATCATTGCTCATTCATATGCCATGCTTTTCCCACCCACCAGTAAAAAAAAATATATATATTTTCACGCCTGAACATTACAAACTTTTGTGAAGCCTCCAGGGGTTCAAAGTGCTCACTAAACATCTAGATAAATTCCATGACGGGTCTCGTTTCCAAAATGGGGTCACTTGTGGGGGAGCTCCATTGTTTAGGCACCTCACGGGGTCTCCAAACGCAACATGGCATCCGCTAATAATTCATACCAATTTTGCTGTGAAATGGTGCTCCTTCTCTTCTGAACCCCGCCGTGCGCGCAAACAATTACTTTCCACCACATATGAGGTATCTGTGTACTCAGAAGAAATTGCAGAATATATTTTATGGTGCATTTTTTCCTGACACCCTTGTGAAAAAAGCTACCTGATTGAAATAACAATTTTGTGGTAAAAAAAAATATATATTTTCACGGCTGAACATTACAAACTTTTGTGAAGCCTCCAGGGGTTCAAAGAGCTCACTAAACATTTAGATAAATTCCATGATGGGTCTCGTTTCCAAAATGGGGTCACTTGTGGGGGAGCTCCATTGTTTAGGCACCTCAGGGGGTCTCCAAACACAACATGGCATCATCCGCTAACTATTCTAGACAATTTTGCGTTTGAAAAGTCAAATGGTGCTCCTTGCCTTCCGAGCCCTGCTGTGCGTCCAAACTTTCCACCACATATGAGGTATCTGTGTTCTCAGGAGAAATTGTACAATACATTTTATGGTGCAATTTTTCCTTATACCCTTGTGAAAAAAAGCTACCTGGTTGAAGTGACAATTTCATGGTAATTTTTTTTTTATTTTATTTTCATGGCTCAAAGTTATTAACTTTTGTGAAGCCCCCAGAGGTTCAAAGTGCTCACTAAACATCTAGATAAATTTCATGAGGGGTCTAGTTTCAAAATGAGGTCACTTGTGGGGGAGCTCCATTGTTTAGGCACCTCAGGGGTCTCCAAACGCAACATAGCATCCGCTAATGTTTCCAGACAATTTTGCTTTAAAAAATTCAAATGGCGCTCCTTCCCTTCCAAACCCTGCCGTGCTCCCAAACAATTGATTTCCACCACATGAGATATCGGTGTACTCAGGCGAAATTGCACAATTAATTTTATGGTGCATTTTTTCCTGATACCCTTGTGAAAATGCTACATTTTATGGCTAAAGTAACATTTTTGTGTAAAAAAGTCAAATTTTCATTTTTTCCTTCTACATTGCTTTGGTTGCTGTGAAGCTCCTAAAGGGTTAATAAACTTCTAGGATGTGGTTTTGAGCAGAGTGAGGGGTGCAGATTTTAGAATGGGGTCACTTTTGGGCATTTTTTGTCGCCTAGGTTTCTCAAATCACTCCAAATGAGATGTGGTACCAAAACATTTTTTTTTTGTAAATTTTGTTGGAAAAATGAAAAATTACTGATGAACTCTGACCCCTTCTAACTTCCTAACGAAAAAAAAAAATGTTTCGAAAAATTGCGCTGGTGTAAAGTAGACATGTGGGAAATGTTATTTAATAACTATTTTGTGTGACATATCTTTCAGATTTATGGGCATAAAATTTCAAATTTTGAAAATTGCTAAATTTTCAAAAGTTTTGCCAAATTTCCGAAATTTTCACAAATAAACGAAAAACATATCGGCCTAAATTTACCACTGACATGAAGTACCATATTTTATGAAAAAGCAATGTCAGAATCACCAGGATACGTTGGAGCATTCCAGAGTTATAACCTCAAAATGACACTGGTCAAACTTGCAAAAAATGGCCGGGTCTTTAAGGTGAAAACAGTTTGGGGACTGAAGGGGTTAAATAAATCACTCTGTGTGAAATGACTCGATATAATATATGTGTTTCCCTGTTTGTATTGAATTACGGAAGTAAATTAACATTTTAATCATTTTCTATTTTATTGAGATGCACTTGAACATTCTACATATTAGTGTATTTCTATGTCCCTGTATTCTAGAGGAAGAAGAAAATACAGGTTTTTTTTATTCTTAATATAAAATTACTCAAAAATAATTTTAAAAAACATAGTTAAAACAATGACATTTTAATGTGCTTTTTTTTAAAAAAAAATAAAAAATTAATAAATAAATAAAAAAAAAATAAAGATCACAAATCAGCAAATAACATGGACATCTTTGGTGTTCCTTTAATTGTAACGACTCACATAACACATTGATCAGATTATTTATGGTGATTGGAAAATGGTCTATGACTATGGTATGATTGATTATTTTTCTCTATGAAACCTGTAAAAAAAAGTTACGCTATGTCCGCGTTCACATATAATGTAAATGCTGCATTTTTTTTTCTGCTGCTATTTTGCACAGAAATTCTACTGTGTTTAACTGTCCAAGCAAAGTGAATGTGATTTCATGAAATCTCTGCCAACAGTGTCTAAAGATGCCTCTGAACTCTGTGGTTTTGGTGCTTTTTTTTCTCTAGAGGCTTTTTTCAGAGTTTAAAAAAATAGCATGTAAAAAAACTGCATTTACTTTATTGAGTGCAAAATCAAAGCTTTTCTGTATTATAAAGAATAAAAATGCATCTTCACACCAGCACAAAAAAACAAATGAAATAAGGGGGAAAGGCACAAAAAATGTTGCACAACTACAGGTATCAGAGAAGATTATTATTTTGTAGTTTGGTGTGGACACCTGCAGAAAACAAAAAACACTGGATTTATTCAATGTGTGAACACGGCCTTACTAACACAAAAAATCTAGATGTCATATAGTGAAGCTACATAGAAAAGAATAAGTTCTGACTACTACGATTATGAATGAATGAACAAAAAATAAATTCTCAGGTCCTAACTAGAGATGATCAAGACGTTGACTCTGCTAATCAAAAGCCGTGCCAGGGACATTGGAAGGTCTGAAATTCGCAGGTCTCCCCTTCAGCTACCACTGGCCTGATCCCTGGATCAGAGACTCATGAATTGTGAATAGTCTCTAGTTCCAATCATCCCAGACAGTCGACAGTCTCGGATATGGGTATCCTGCAGTCTTGGGTGTCTTCTGAATGTCCCTGATTAACACCGCCCCCTGACATCTTCTCCTACCAGAGTAGTAAGAAATAATAAATGGCTGTGTCCTGGCTGTGTCCTGGGTGTAGCTATGATTTGTCCCTTTTTCTCTTTTTTGAACGTTAGGAACTATCTATACAGTAGCACATTTTACATTCTAAAACTGGTCAAAGGTCCCCGCCATACCTCCTGCTCTCGGACAGAACAAAAGCAGATATTGTGGGCATCAGCGCTATTCTGTATAGATTCTGTATAGCAAAAATCACAATCTCCTATGAATGCCACTGTTCACAGGAGGATCATGATAACAGGAACGGCTGTCATTAACCAACCCCTGGCTGTCATGACAGCCCATCAGCATCCCAATGGGCGGGATCAGTGACACACTTCCTGTCAGCGCATGTTAAATACCACTACCGGTATCGGGCTCACATGCATTGGCCAATACATATGCTAAATATCTCTCTTTTTTTCAAATATTCCAATAGCAGTAATGCCATACCAGAGTTTCCTCATTCATTATTAGCATTTCAGTGTGCAGCTGTTTAATACCACTATCAGTGATTGACAGGCGGCATTTAACTAGTTAACAGCTGTGATTTTTATACGCATTTGATGTCTGATTTTAAATCAGCTGTCAAGTGCTAGGAACTATGTGAGCTCAGTGTGTGAGCCCGCACTAAAGGCAGGGACATGGCCAATGATGTAAATATATGTCATCAGTCATGAAGGGGTTAAAGTCTTGGTGCCTCATAGAGATGAGCACATAAATTGTAGTGGAATTGAATTCTACTTGAATATTTAAAAAATCCACATTCTACAAAATGCAGATTTTTTTTGTAAGTTGCTTCTTTGCATGAGATGCTTCCGTTGCCTCCATGCACTGACCACTATTTTTCTTAAAGGATCTTTCTTTTCCTCTGGTGTCTCTCCAAACCCCAGAACATACTGAGCACAACATATTAAAAATAAAAAAATCTTTTTACCCATCTTCCCACTCACCTATTTCAGCGTTGTCTTTCTGGTCCTCATCACACCTTCTAACAGCTGTCATGAGCACTTTAAGTTATGCTTGGCCTTCTGGCACTGGTGAGACCACTTGGATGGCTTTCCGCATACGCACGCAAAGTCATGGAGCGTGTACTGATGTCGAGACCTTGCCCAGAATCGTCCCGGGTCTCATCAGAGCCAGATGTCCCATCCTAGCGTTGAAAAGCTTGGGAAATCAGTGCTTATGGTGGCAATCAGAAGATGCAATGAGGATTGAAGGAATGGATGGAATGGAGAGATGAGCGGTTAGGTGAGTATTAATATATATATATATATATATATTTATTTTTCATATGCTTATTAGGCACTTAATTCTGAGGTGCAGAGAATAACTTCCCTGGAAATCGATTTTCGAAAGAAATTCTGATCAACAAGGCAAATTTGAATTTCTCATATCTAGTGCTAGATACTGTCGGACACCTTCAGAGGGTGTTTGTACTAATTGAATATGTCCTCATGCACAGCTGCTCTGGTACTAGAAAAAAAATCTCACAAATGATTAGTACAAAGAGTTAAAACTAAGTTATTTTAGGTCTCCGAAGTGTCGGCACAAACTGCTTCCTTACCTGACACTCCTTGTAACACTTTGCATATCTCCAGCCTGTGTGGGTCACAGCTCCCTGTGCAGATGGCACTTTCACATCTTTCTTGTGATGCCACCTTCTACAACTGGAATGAAATGTGGGTGGCCTCATTTTAAACTAGTAAAATAACTGAAATCCAAGACAGCTTTTTTTTTTCTTATTTTTATGCAACATAGATATCAAGATAGTTATAGATTTGCACACCTCAGTGGCGCAACATCTAGAAGAAAATTCCGCGGGGTTATGGAAATCACAGGATCGATAAACTTAATTAATGATATGCAAATGATGAAAATATGGAAAAAAATTAAAACATCTCAATTTATTACGTGTCGAGTATGTCATGCAGAATGCATTTGATCAAGCAAATCATCAAGATCTGCTGCTTGCAGCTCCCTTTGCCATTGCTGATCAATGATGTCTCAGATGTGCTCCATCAGTTTAGAAACACTGCATAAGGGCTTGTGCGCACGTTGCCTAATTGCATGCATTTACGATGCGTATTGCACTGCAGCGTAAATGCATCCCTTGCACAATTTATGTAGATTGTGCATGAGACATGCGCACATTGCTTTTATGAACGCAGCGATTTGGGTGCTAAAATTTTGACCCAAATCTGTGCGTTCATAAAATGACCATGTTCATTAATTTGTGCATTCTGGATGCAGCTGCCACTCTGTCTATGGTGGGGGCAGCAGCCACAGTGCATGAAATCGGCTTTTTTTACAAAACAACTGCATCCATTATGCAGTGTTTCTGCAGCGATTTGAAGCGTACATGTGCTGTCAAATCACTGCAGAATAATCAGCAGTTACGTGCGCATGAGCCCTAACATTGTAGCAATTTAAGGACATTCAGGCTGCCTCCAGTTGCATGAGCAATATGTGTTTTGGCATTTTTGTGTTGAAAGATAGCTACTGGTACGCATTCACTTGTAAATACATGAATGTTTGTACTTCTTAATAAATAAACCAAGATGATTTGAAAATTTTGTTTCCATTATTTCATCACGTGCATATCTGTGACGCCCCTGCGGTAAACCAGGTGTCACAAAAAGGTAACAACTCTGTATCAGCCCGAATCCTGTGTATCTGTACCAGTCCACAAATACACCAGCTCACCAGGACAATTGCACAGCTCACACACGGGATGGGAGACTCCTTCAGTACCGGGTGACAGGGCTGGACACTGAGATGACAGGCAGCCAACTGGAGGGAGAGACCAAAAACCGGTGGGAGGAGCAAGTGTCGAGGGAGTGAGGAGAGAGAAAGTGAAACAAGAGAAAGAGTGTCGAGTCTGGACTCGAGGAGTGTGGAGTTGAGGAGACTGCATGGTGTGGTGAGGAGGAAGAGCTGTTACTGTTACGGGACAGAGCAACCTGACAGTAGCCGACCAGAGCTTGGGTGGTGAGACCAGCCACTAAAAGGAGGAACTCAGGAGAAGCGAGTGGCTAAGCTCCTGGGACAAGAGGAACCCCAGGGACAAGATGCCCAGTACTTCACTGAAGTTCAGCACGCAAGGGGTGCAGATCTCCCAGGACAGGATGGACTTTAAGTATCCTGTTAATTATGCAGGCAGGTGAACTTTCACGGTGCATCAGCCAACCACAAAAGGGTCTGAGGCTAAGCGACAAACAGGGAGTCGGGGAATACCCCTTAACTAGCTCACGTCGGCAGCATTAGGCTGGGACACCAGGAGGCCCTCCAGAAGCTCCAAGCTGGTGAGGACTTCCAAAGATTGACAACGAGTGCAAGGGGGGGAAAGTGGCCCCCAGGTTAAACTGGTGCAGGTTCCAGGAGGACGGCCCCCGGGTCCTGGCACGTCCCAAGGCAGCTTTTCCTAGACTGTAAGTAAACCTGTTAAACTGTACTTAGTGACTGGACTCCCTTTATTTTATTTTTTATTTCTTTTTCTTTTCTTTTATTATTTGGGTCTGTCTCCAGTGCCCCGGGGCTCGGGAACCCCTCGAGCCACGGACTTGCCCGGGTCTGAGCAGCTCGGCTGCCCCTGGGGCGCGACATATGATTAACATTTCAATCGATCCTGTGAGAGTTTCAGAATTCCACAACTTTTCCTTCTTGGTTTTGCAGTTTCAATGTTGAGTGTAAATATAATACTTTTTCACATTACCCTGACAAACATAAAAGTATTTTCTTGGGATTTTATGTGATAAACAAATACTAAATATTTAAAATATATTATAAATAAAAATTTGTGACGTCCATTTGTATTCAACCCTCGTAAGTGAATAATTTGCAGGACAACCTTTCACTAGATTTACTGCTGGAAAACTTTTGGAGCGTATGTGATCAGCAAATTTCAAGTCTTCCCACAGATCCTCAATGGGATTTAGGCTTGGACTAAGCCATTCACACACATGCATATGCTTTGATCTAAACTATCCATTGTAGCTCTGGCAGGATGTTTAGGGTTGTTATCCTGTTGGATGGGGAACTTACGCCATAGTCTCAAGTCTTTTGCAGCCTCTAACAGGTTTTCCTCCAAATTTGCCCTGTATTTTTCTCCATCTACCCATCAACTCTGACCAGCTTCCCTGCCCCTGCTGAAGAAAAGTCTCCCCACAGCATGATGCCACCACCGTGTCTGACGGAGGGGATGATGTTTTCAGGGTGATGTGCAGTGTTATCCAAAAACGTTTAATTTGGTCTCATATGATCAGAGCACCTTCTTCCACATGTTAGCTGTGTCCCCTGCATGGCTTCTGCAAACTGGGCTTCTTATAGCTTGCTTTCAAAAATGGCTTTCTTCTTGACACTTTTCTATAAACTCAAGATTTTTGTAGGACATGACTAGTTATCCTATGGACAGATTCTCCCACCAGAGCTGTGGATTTCTGCAGCTCCTCAAGAGTGTCTATGGGATTCTTGGCTGTTTCTCTAATTAATGCTCTCCTTGCTTGGGATGTCAGTTTAGACATACAGCCATCTCTTGTTAGGTTTGCAGTTGTGCCATGCTCCCTCCATTTTTGGATTGAACAATGTTCTGTGAGATATTCAGAGCTTGGGATATTTTTTATAACCTGCTTTACTATTCTCCACAACTTTATCCCTGGCCTTTCTGGTGTGTTCCTTGGTTTTCATGATGCTGTTTGATCCCCAATGTTCTCAAACAAATCTCTGAGGTCTTCCCAGAACAGCTGTAGTTATACTGAGAATAAGTTACACACAGATGACTCAATTGACTAATCGGGTGACTTCTGGAGGCAAAAGACAGTCACAATTTTATTAGGCTATATCAGACTACAGGAAGCTGAATACAAACCCACATCACAATTTGCAAATTTACATTTTAGAAATATTTAGAAAACCCATGTATCATTCATTTCCTTTATACTTCATGAGTACATGCTGCTCTGTGTTGGTATCTCACATAAAATCCCAATAAAATACTTTTAAGCTTGTCTGTGTAATGCAAAAAAAAATATGCAACCGTTCACAAGGTATGAATACTTTTGCAAGGCATTGTATATTTGCCTAAAAGTTATTATTGCACACAGGAATATACCGTATTTTTTGGACTATAAGACGCACCGGACAATAAGACGCACCCTGGTTTTAGAGAAGGAAACTAGGAAAATAAAATTTTAAGCCATAAATGTGGTCATGACACACTGTTATGGGGCGAGAATCTGCTGCTGACACTGTTATGGGGGTAATGTCCCCAAATTCTCTACTAAGGTAACCCATCCTGGTAATGAACCTCCTGCCTTGTGTATATATATATATATATATATATATATATATATATATATATATATATATATATATATATATAAATATATGTCCCTCATCCTGGTATAGCCCCATCTTGCTATATTCTGCCATCTTGGTATGTGCTCCCATCATGCTATATACCTCATCCTGGCATGTGGCCGCATCATATCCTGCTATATACCCCATGCTGGCATTTGGCCGCATTCTGTCCTGCTATATACCCCATCCTGGCATATGGCCGCATCCTGCTATATACCCCCATCCTGGTATGTGCTCCCATCCTGCTATATACCCCCATCCTGCTATATACGCCATCATCCTGCTATATACGCTATCGTCCTGCTCATATGCCATCATCCTGCTATATGCCATCATCCTGCTATATGCCATCATCCTGCTTACATGCAATCATCCTGCTCACATGCCATCATTCTGCTCATAGGCCATCAACCTGCTATGTGCCATCATCCTGCTCATATGCCATCATCCTGCTCATATGCCATCAGCCTGCTATATGCCATCATCCTGCTCATATGCCATCATCCTGCTATATGCCATCAGCCTGCTCATATGCCATCATCCTGCTCATATGCCATCATCCTGCTAATATGCCATCATCCTGCTATATGCCATCATCCAGCTATATGCCTTCATCCTGCTTATATACCCCCCTCCTGCTCATATACCCCCATCCTGCTCATATACCCCCATCCTGCTTATATACCCCCATCCTGCTTATATACCCCCATCATGCTCATATACCCCCATCCTGCTCATATACCCCCATCCTGCTATATGCCCTGCATTCTGTGGCACACACAAAAAATAAACGTTTATACTCACCTTTCCTCGCTACACGCAGCATCGCTGCCTCCTGCTGTCTGTGCCGGCAGCGCTGTGTGGAGCCAACCACAATCCCTGTAGCACTGCGATGTCCTCCTGTCTGTGCCAGCCGCGGCTGTGTGGACACATGCGCACAGCGATGACGTCATCGCTGTGATCAACGCTAGTCTCCACACAGTGCTGCTGGCACAGACAGAATGACATCGCGGTGCTGCAGGGGAACGGTGAGTGTACTGATTCACTGCCCCCCGCGCTGATGATGATGCGTGGGGAGCAGTGAATACAGCCGCACATGATCACTCCAGGCTGTAGTTGCGGCCAGCTGTTTAGTAAGCGTGCACCGCCCGCTCATCATCCCGCCCACCTGTCAGCGCCGGCTTCAGCGCTGAGAGATGATGGGCGGGAGGATGGGCTTGAATATGTAATGAGCGGGCCCACGTGGTCACGGCAGGCGCTGCTGCAGCCTGCTCGTGCCCCTGATGACCCGCTCCACCACAGCACCCTTATTCCCCACAGCCCTATATTCAGACTAGAAGACGCACCCCCCACTTTCCCCCAACATTTGGGGGGAAAAAGTGCGTCTTATAGTCCGAAAAATACAGTAGAAATTATTGGTACGTTATGTGGATTGTGAGCTTTTAAACTTACATAGGTACAGTATTTCCTTTCATGTGTCTTTAAAAAAAATCAATAGACGACATTACGAAAATGACAAAGGCAACCACTGAAATGGTTCTTCATTTTTATTTTTCAGTACACTGGTGTCAAATAACCATAAAGATCAAATGACCATTTTCCATCATTGTAAGTACATCCATAAATAGTATTGTAGTATATAATATACTTCGGTTTATTATACATATATAACATGTAGTATTTGGCCAACTAGTCTCCTTCTCGGAGCAGTCACCTTCACTGGTTCTTGATGTCGATCGTCTTGTGCAGAGCAGGCTGATAGAGTATTTCTATCTTGAACAGACCTCTCAGATTTCAGCACTTACAGTATTTTTTTCCATTCCAAAATAGAATCACTTATTGATCAGCCGTGTTAACAGAAACCCAGTGAGGCTCTTTTGGTAACAGATTCTTCCAAGTGCTATGGATCCCTCCTTGGCCTGTAGTTTACATACTGATTAGATTCTTGAAATTCTATCTAATGCTAAAACTTCCTCTTAAAACTATTTTATATATATATATATATATATATATATATATATATATATATATATATATATTATGTTTCATGTTTGGCATTCTCTTTTAGCATTCTATTACTATAGAAGTGAAATAAATGCTAAGCCTACAATGGTACAGTATATAAACATGACTAAATACTATGCTGAAAATCCAATCATAATTCTATTTAGTGAGACGAATATGTGCCCTAACATGTACCTATTTATTTTTTATATTGTTCACTTTTTTATCATAAATCAGAAAGCTTGGAGTTTCTCTGACTCATTACTAGGTGGGAAAGTGAATAAAACAATGCATTAGTTTTATTATTATAGGATGTGCTAATCAATCATAAATTGCTTAATTTACTCATTATAAATGTGCATTGTACTTCTAACCAAGAATTCTATATATCACAGATTGGAAATTAATTTGAGCAAAGAGCTGAAATTTTGGACCTGATTTTTCAGTAATTAATACTCTACTTATAACCGCTTACAGTTATTATTCGATTACCATCAAACCTTGTATAATCCTGACAGATTTCAAAAGCTCCATTATTTACCATAGTTTTTGGATTATAAGAGGCACTTTTCTTCCCAAAAATTTGCCGCAATACTGGTAATTGCCTTTGGCCCATCTTGATAACCTGATAATACTTGTCCCCATCTGTCTGCTTTACTAGTGCTGTTTATCAAAAATGAGGGGGGGGGGGGGATTCAACAATCAAGTGGTGTGTCCACCTCTGTTAATTTTGGCATTTTGTTATGTATAAAGCACCTGCTATTCCTCCTATTCCTCCCTCTTTTGCTTCCTCCTGAGTCTGGAGACTCTTATCTGGGTTTCCTTGTTCTGTGTTGCCTGTAGTGGCAGGGGTTTCAGAGCGAGATGCTTACACCTGTCACTTACTCACATACCTCTTGATTTGAAAAATGTAATTGCTGGGCCAGACCCTGTGTGGTGCATGGTCCATACCAGACTGCTGTAAAAATACACTATAGATACCCTGGGGCAAATGTTGAAATTGTCCTAATATTTGGAAATATGGAGGCTTTAAGTTGGGTCTCCAAGTTGTGTCTTGTCTGTAGTGGCAGGAGTCTCAGAGCAAGATGCCTAACCCTGTCACTCTTGTACCTATCTCTTGATTTGAAAAATGTAAATGCTGGGCCGCACTCTGTGTGGTGCATAGCTTATGCCAGTCTGCTGTGAAAAGACACTATAGGTACTCTGAGACAATTGATGAAACTGTCCTGGTGTCTGCCTATAATTTTTGGAAATGTGGAAACTCCAAGATGGGTCTCCAAGTTGTATATTGTCTGTAATGGCAGGATTCTTACTGCAACAGGCCTACTTCTGTCACTCATTCACCTCTTGATTTGAAAGCTGTAAATGCTTGGCCAGACCCTGTGTGGTGCATGGCCCATACCTGACTGCAACAATAAGACATTATGGGTACTGTGGGGTAATTGATGCCACTATCTTGGTGCCTGCCTTTAATTTTTGGAAATGTGGAAACTTCAAGATGGGTCTCCAAGTTGTATCTTGTCTATAATGGCAGGATTCTCAGAGCACGAGGCCTACTCCTGTCACTCAGCCACCTCTTGATTTGAAAGCTGTATATGCTGGGAAAGACCCTGTGTGGTTCATGGCCCATACCTGAGTGCAGCACGAGGACACTATGGGTACTGTGGCCAATTGATGACACTGTCTTGCTATCTGCCTCTACGTTTTGGAAATGTGGAGACTCCAAGATGAGTCTCCAAGTTGTATCACTATGGGCACTCTGGGCCAATTGATGTTACTATCTTGATGTCTGATCTAATTTTTGGAAATGTGGAGGCTCCAAGATGGGTCTCCAAGTTGTATCATGTCTGTAATGGCAAAGTTCTCAGAGAAACAGATGTATTCCTGTCTAGAAATGAGCAATCCTGCTGTGAATCGGATCGGCTTGAGATCACCGAACCCGCCTGAGTTTGCTGATCAAATCGCTGATCCAATAGCTGATCCTATCCTAACCTGTAGAATCTGCAAAAAGGCATAGACAACACCCCTAGGGGGGCCCAAAAGCTGCTTTAAACCAGACAAATTGGCAGTGTACCTTGCAAGACAAAAAGAAACTGAATTTTTAACTATTTGGCCTCATTACATAAATATATTGATTAGCCTTTTACAGGTTTAGTAGGCTGAGTGGGCCAGCAGAAAGAATGACAATGAGGGTGTAGAATAACCCCCCCTTTCCAGGGTAGAGCCCTCATTCACCTTTTTCTTTTTTTCAAAAAGCTCCACCGTAATCCATAACGATGACCCACGACATTCCCCAAAAGTGAACCTGGAAGACATAAAAAGAAAAAATTATTAAAGAAATAAAGACACCCTCTGGTTTTTAAAGTGAACCTCTCAGGTGCAATAAGTATACATAACCACGAGCAGTTCTGGGTGCATATTGCTAGTTCCTGCCTAACTGTCCCTGTATCTAGTAGCATAGATACAGAGATCTTTAGAATACGTATTTCTAAAGATCTTTTATCATATGCTAATGAGATCAGGGACTAAATGCAAGAGCATGATTTTCCCTGGCTAGTCAGCCCCTTAGCATGTTAGTATGCCCCTGTGGGCATGTGATAACATGATAATGAAAGCCCAGTATCGAGGATGATCTCACTCACCTCTCTGCTGCCATCATGTCCGAGTCCTGGATTTCGGCTCAGGGCGCATGATCTCGGACTTTTTGGTCATGCTCACTACATGGGTTTGAAGCCAGGACTCGTAAACCCAGCTTCATACTGCGCATGACCGCTGGGTGTATGATTCCTTGCTTCAGACCCATGTAGTGCGCATTACTGAAAGTCCGGGATCACGCACACTGAGCTGAAATCCAGCACTCAGACGTGATGGCAGCAGAGAGGTGAACGCGACCATCCTCTGATGTTGTGCATTCATTAGCATATTAGGATGCCCACAGGGGCATACTAACATGCTAAGGGGCTGACTAGTCACTGGCCTCATTAGCATATGATAAAAATACTCTTTCTAAAGATCTCTATCTATGCTACTAGATACAGGGACGTTTAGGCAGGGATTAGCAATATGTACCCAGAACTGCTCATGGTTCTGGGTGGATATTGCACCTGACAGGTTCACTTTAAATCCCTCCACACCTGTCTCCTCCACCTCCTCTAGAGCCTCCATCTGTGCCCTCAACCTCTCCCTTAATGTGACCCTTTATTCCAACAGTGCTGAGAGCATCCTCCCAACCTCCATACTGCACAGCCAGGGCTAACCGTAATCAGTCAGTGTTTCTATTAAAATTAATTGGGGGAATAGGCGAGGGGTTAGAGGTGTACATGGGGTAGGTGGTAAAGTTACTGAAAGCTCTACTGAGCAAACACCAGCTCATCCTTTTCAAAGACAATTCTGTTAGTGGATGGGCTACTCCACACCGTTTCTTTGGCAACCGCAAAGTGTTATGACTTGTAGGTGAGGGCCAGAAAGAGCATGTGCTACATTGGATGGCAAACACTGCATCAAGTGGCCTCTCCTACTCAATATTACACACAGTACAGTCCTCAGAGGTGGCACCACAATTACCCTTGTTTCCACTTGTGTCACAGCTCTCTAGCCGCCAAACTAACTGGGGAAACACAGATGGCTAATCTGCAGAGCTGTTCACACATTCCATGAGCATCAGAGGTCTGCTTCAAAGATTAATAGGTTCAAGAGGAGGAAGCATCTGCAACAATGCCCAAAATCTTTGCCAGTTGGATCTATGGCTGGACAAAGTAGGGTCCAATCAGAATCCAGACCCTCGTCACCAGATTTTAACCCCCAGGGGTGGAGGTGATCATGATAAGGCTCAGATACCTGAAGTGAACGCATACTGTACTGTATTGAGAGTGAAAAAAAGGAGGAGGATGACTGTCAGGATAAAGAGTGTGGACAACAGAGAGTATGATAATGAGGTTTTAGAACATCCCCCCCCACACACTGCAGTCTCCATTCACCATTTAATTTAATTTAAAAAACAAAAAAAAAGGACATGCGCATGCTGGAGTATCGAAAGAAGCTTGTACAAAATCTTAAGAATGATTTTACTCAAAGCAACAATGAGGCACATAGTTTGCATCACATTACTGTCTTATTTTAATAGAGAAAAAGGGAGGGTTTTGAACTTATTTTCATATTTTTTTAAAACTTTTTAAGAACTGTTTACTGAATTTAATAGTCAATTTAATTGATGAATCGGCGATCATCTGATTTTTCATTTTGAATGAGATTTGGTTCAGAAAAAACTCCAGTTTCTCTGCATTGTATTGATATCTTCTTTGTATGATACTGCTGTGCTCTCAGACATTGATTTCTGGAACTATTCTAGAGTCCATGCAGTAATTTAAAGGACCGAAACATATAGAGAAATCACGAGTAGAGATGAGCGAACCCATGGAAGTTTGGTTTAGCGTGTTCATCTAAACTTCAGATAAACTTCCATTTGTGACCTGGACCTACCCAATGGAAGTCACTAATTGGGCAGTTTGGGTCTCCGCCTACATGCAGCCAGCCATAAATAGATCACTTCTGGGGGAGGGTGGGCGAGGTTTCTTTATCTTTTTTTTTTTTAGTGCACCCTACATCCAATCATGTTGTTTTTACTCTGAATGCAAGCGATTAAAGCACTACAAGCAGCTTGCACTGGGCTCACCACCAAGTGTACCCAAGCACAGCGATGCTTGCACGAGTCCTTAGCATAAATACAGCACTCAAACTCCAAACCCAAACTCCAAACTCCAAACCCAAACTCCAAACCCAAACTCCAAACTCCAAACCCAAACTCCAAACCCAAACTCTGTTGTTTTTTTTTTGTAAAGTCTGTTCATGTTGGTATATTCAAATTTTTCACAATGTTACTTTGAGGAACATTTTTTTCTGAAATTGTTCCACAATTTCTAGATGCAGCGGTTCACAGATTGATGAATTTCTCACCATCTTTTTCCACTTAGCCTCTCTTAGCTTGCTCCTTTTTTTTACAGTCATGGTCATGGGACTTAGTTGAACATGGATCCTCTAGCTGTTATTTTTAGTTTCACTTAACGTTACGGGGGAGCCGGTGAATTGAAATAGAGATGATAGATATTTCAAGGGTCCACCGAGCAGATGTGGTAACTGCTGCTGGAACCCGAGGGTCAGCAGCTGAATCACAGCAGACATCAGGGGGAGACATGAATAGAAAAAAGGAGGTTTTCAGCTCACCTGATCAGTGTATTCCAGGACTTGTGACGTGCACGCGGTCCTTCAGACAGGCCAGGGGGAGACAACTTGGACTGTTAATTGTCACACAGTTCTCAGGATGCAACTGAAACCTCTGTTAACTACACAGAGGTATAAATAAAGAGGGTAAATTAGGATACGCTTCAGAGTGGAGCTTTGCACTCAATGAAGAAGCTGAGCACACTTGCACTCCTGTTATTCCACAGGGTCTGGTATTACTTTAGCCGCTGAAAGGCAGCACAGCAGCGACCAAAGTACTACCAGGAACCCTAGGAACTTCACAGAGGTTAAAATACTGCACACATGGTGTGGTAACAGGTGCTAACCACACAAATAGGAGAGGTGCAGTCTCCTATCAAGGAGCATAGGCACGCTCCAGTCGCAATGACAGACTAACCCTAGGCAGGCACTCTACCAATCTGTCTGCTGTGTACCTGGTCAACGACAGCTACTGCTGCAACCCATACAAGCATATGTGACAAGACCCAAGAAGCCTAGCCCTACCTAACTAGCAACCAGACCGGTAGCAACCATGTGCCTGTACAACAAATGACGAGTGCACACTATGATGTGTGCTCCAGAACCCTTTAAAACCTAAGGGTGGCACGCAGCAAACAGCAATGGCGCCGATAGAAGCCAATCCTATGGTACCACATCATCAATGACGTCACCAGCGGCGAATCCGAGACTATCACATCACTGATGACGTCACTAGCAGCGAATCCGGCACCACCACGTCATTGATGATGTCACTGGTGGACAATCCGGAACTGCCACGTCATCGGTGACGTCACGCGCATGCGCAGTAGTGCTGAATACACACTTGGACTCAGAAGCACCAGTGCTGACTACCCGTGCATGCGCAGTAGGGGCAAGTTGGGACTTAGCCTCCAGATGCTTAGATTGGCATCTGGGCAGAACAGGAGAATTCCTCAGAGAGGGGACTGGTCTGACAAGAGGCGTCCTAAGCTAAGGAGACCCTCGGCGTCTAACACTTTTCCAGCTTTTTGAGATGTGTTGCTAGTCTTGCTTCTATTCATTTCTGAGTTAGTTTTTTAAATTAAATTGAAAAATGTTAAACTTTCATCTTCTAAAATCTATGTTCTATGTTCTGTTATGAATAAACTACTTTAATGCATTTTCAGAGATAATTGCATTTTTCTTTTTTTTTCCATTTTATCTGGCATCCCAACTTTTTGGAAATTGAGGTTCTACTATCTGTTTTGCCAAGTGTCTTTGTTGTTTTTTTTTTCTTTTCCTGTAATATTTAGCTTATGCTATTTTGAGTGTGTGGTTATGAACCGTTTCTTTCTTAAGGTGTTAATGATTTGTTATGTGCAGCATTTTAATTTATTTAGAAAATTATAATGTAAAGGGTAAAACGTGCGGTAAATTTGCATCATTTATACAGACAAATCTGTAAAAAAAAAAAGCTATACCTATAGGTATGGTATATCAATATGTTACATTTGCAGTAAATCTGCAGCATTTAGTCAGAAAAATCAGAATGAATACCCTACCTATAGGTATAATACATCAACATGGGACTTATCCACTGGAAACTTTTGGCAGCGAAACCCAAAGAGGAGGATTCTGATGTGGATATACACTTATAGATAAGGCATTTATTTTGAATGTTATGGGTTATTTTTATTGCTGATACATAAAATCACTCAACTTTTTCAGCAACACATGATTTACCGTAAGTCATAAAAAGATCAAACTTTAACTCCTCAAGCTTTCTTTTGATACTTGAGAGAATCCAACACTTGTAAATTAAAACCACAAAGGGAAGACAAATAAAATATACCTTGTTGAAATAATTACGGTATTTGATTTGTAGCTAATTTTGTACTTTTGCCCACTGACAAAGACATGAACAGTCTATAATTTTAAGGGTAGGTTAATTTTAACAGTGAGAGATAGAATATCAAAAATAAAATCCAGAGAATCACATTGTATAAATTATATAAATTTATTTGCCTTTTGCAGAGATAAATAAGTATTTGATCCCTCTGGCAAACAAGAATTAATACTTGGTGGCAAAACCCTTGCTGGCAGCACAGCAGTCAGACATTTTGTAGTAGATGATGGTTTGTGCACATGTCAAGAGGACTTTTTCTCCACTCCTTTTTGCAGGCTATGTCTAAATCATTAAGACTTTGAGGCTGTCGCTTGGCAACTCAGAGCTTCAGTTCCATCCATAAGTTTTCTATGGGATTAAGGTCTGGAGACTGGCTAGGCCACTACATGACTTTAATGTGCTTCTTTTTGAACCAATCCTTTGTTGCCTTGGCATTATGTTTTGAGTCATTGTCATGCTGTTTGAGGGAAGGAGGTAGTCACTCAGAATTTTACGATACATGGCTTTATCAATTGTCCCATTGATGCGGTGAAATAGTCATGTGCCCCTAGCAGAGAATCACCCCCAAAATATAATGTTTCTACCTCCATGCTTGACAGTGGGGATGGTACTCTTTGAGTCATAGACAGCATTTCTCTTACTCCAAACACGGCGAGTTGAGTTAAGGCCAAGGAGCTTCATTTTTGTCTCATCTGTCCACAGCACCTTCTCCCAATCACTCTCAGAATCATCCAGGTGTTCATTGGCATACTTCAGATGGGCCTGCACATGTGCTTTTTTGAGTAGAGATGAGCAAACCTTTAGTTTTGAGGCTCAGGGTTCGGGCTCAGAAAACTACGTGAAAATCCCCGTGGTGAGTATCAAGCTGTGCTAGTGTCTGAGGGTTGCGCAGCATTGTGCAAACTTCGAGATGTGTGTGATCAGCTCATATTTGACTTACATTCTGCATTCTAAGATGTTTTGTTCATGGAAAAATTAAAAAAAGCACCACCCACCCACCTCCAGAAATGTTTTGTTTTTAGCCCACAGCAAAACGCTTATGGAGGTGGGTGGGTGGTGTTTTTTTTTTGCTTTTTTTTAATTTCTCCGTGAGCAAAACATATTAGAACACAAACTACAAGTAAAATTTGAGCTGATTACACACATCCCACTGTTCGCTCATCTCTATTCTTGAGCAGTGTGACTTTGTGGGCGCTGCAGGATTTTAAGCCATTACGCCGTAATGTGCTACCAATGGTTTTCTTGGTGACAGTGGTCCCAGCTGCCTTGAGATCATTAAAAAGTTCCCACCATGTAGTTTTAGGCTGATCTCTCAGCTCTTTCATGATCCTGGATACCCCATGAGGTGAGATTTTGAATGGTGCCCCTGATCAATGTCGATTAACACTTATTTTGTATTTCTTCCATTTTCTTACTATTGCACCAACAGTTGTCTCCTTCTCACCCAGCGTCTTTCTTATGGTTTTGTAGCCCATTTCAGCCTTGTGCAGGTCTATGATCTTGTCTCTGACCTCCTTAGAAAGCACTTTGGTCTTGCCCATATTGTAGAGGATAGAGGATGACTGATTAATTAAGTCTGTGGACAGGAGTCTTTTATACAGTTGACAATTTCAGACAGCTGTCTGTAATGCAGGTAACGAGTTGATTAGGAGCATCTAAGTGGTCTATAGGAGCCAGAACTATTAATGGTTGGTAGAGGATCAAATACTCATTACTCTCTGCAAAATGCAAATAATTTTATATAATTTATACAATGTGATTTTCTGGATTTTATTTTAGATATTCTGTCTCTAACTGTTAAAATTAACCTACCATTAAAATTATAGACTGTTCATGTCTTTGTCAGTGGGCAAACTGGCAAACTTAGAAAATCAGCAAGGGATCAAATAATTATTTCCTTCACTGTAAGGGAGGGAGTAAAGCACACCAAGGGACACTTCTACTCCATACAAGTAACAGATCGCAGGTCAACAAAAGATTATTGCTAAAGACACAAGATTTTCGCAAGAGCAGATACTATTTTCGGCGATCTTTTTACAAACTACCGAGCCTTGAATAGGGAGGGACAAGCTGTGGATGGTAATCAGCAACCAGACTCTTAATGGTGCTTTACACAAGACGAGCTATCGTGCAATGCATCATCGGGGTCACGGTTTTCGTGACGCATATCCGGCATCGTTCACGACATTGTCTCGTGTATCACCTCTGAGCGACGCAGTATTGCTCACAAATCGTGAGTCATGTACTCGTCGCTCAGTTTCAAAATATTGTTTATTTAAAATGGCGCCGGTTGTTCACCGTGCCCGAGGCAGCACACATCGCTCCTTGTGACACCCCGGGAATGATGAACTCAGCGTACCTGCATCCCGCGGCACCCGCCGGCTATGTGGAAGGAAGGAGGTGGGCGGCATGTTTACGTCCCGCTCATCTCTGCCCCTCCGCTTCTATTGGCCGGCGGCTGTGTGACGTCGCTGTGACGCCGAACGTCCCTCCCACTTCAGGAAGTGGACGTTCGTTGCCCACAGCGAGGTCGTCTGGAAGGTAAGTGCGTGTGATGGGGGTTAAACGACTTTGTGCACCACGGGCAGCGATTTGCCCGTGACGCAAAAATGACGGGGGCGGGTATGATCGCTCATGCTATCGCACGATAGATCGACTCATGTAAAGCAGGCATAAGGCTTTGTGCCACAGGAGTTTGTACCTGCGGATATATCCAAAGGTACATCTGCAGGTTTTCCGCAGCTGCTCGCCGGAATCCGCAGCTATTTTTAGCTGCGGTAGTACAGCGAAATAGCTGCGGTAAACCTGCGGGCATTCGTGCGGCTTACCTGCGGAAGTCCCAGCCTCTCTCTCCATAGTGGAGGGCCGGGATTTGTGCAGGTAATGCCACAAAGATAATTGACATGCAGTTACGTGTGGTTTCGGGACATCCGCAGCATGTTCCGCAGCCGCACATATCCGCAGCATGGACACAGCACTTCCCATGTCCCATAGCATAACATGGGGAGTGTCTGTACATGCTGAAACCTGCGGATTTATCTGGAAAATCCAGAAAATCCGCGGATTTTCCACAGATAAATTTGCAGATTTAATCTCCCGTGGGATCATAGCCTAAGAAGAGTCACACACTGCTCCAAAAATGATTAATTCCTTCACGACTGGGAGCAGCGGCAACAATGTAGCCGACACCCGGTAGAGCTGAGCATCTAAGAGAAACCAGGTTGCCCGTTAGACTCTGCAATGTGAACCGGGTCCAACATAGTTGCTGTAATCTGTGAGTGAAGGTGGACTGTGCATGACATCATGTCACATATTTATTTGGGCTTTCCAAAATGGATTAAAATATTTTGTATGAATTCAACAACTTTTTTCTATTTGTCTTTATGGACATTTAGTAGTCAAATTTAAGGATCAAATTTAAATTATGTTAAAGATTTACAATTGTGCTAAACAAGTGTTCAAGATAAAATAATATAATAATGTAAATATTAATACATGCTATAGTGTTGTGATTAGAATTGTAACCTTCTACTAAAATTGTAACTCGGCTGTTTGTCATTGAAACGTTTTGCTGGTTATATGACTGCAATGGGGAATGTAAAAATCCAATTTTCCTCCCTGCAGGATTTTTTTTGCATCTAACGTGCATTAAGCCCAGTGTCCTTCTGGCTTGTCGCCCAGCTTCTCTTGCTTTGGGCTATATAATCTGACTATTGAATGAATTTGGGAGTTATTATGTAGATCAGCATTTCCTAACTTGGAGTCTTGTAGTAATTACTTATAATACGACAGTGGGAATCTGAAAATTAATAGAAAAGCTTTAAACCCTTTTTAAAGTCTGATTTCTTTTGAATTTACTTTAAGATCAGTTGCACTTTTGGGAATTCGGACAACTCTATTCTATGAAATTATTTATGAAATAGATTCTGGAAGGCGAGAAAAAAATGAAAATCCAAGTTTTTTCTTCTGAAACTTATCATACCAATATTAAATACTAAGGACTTTTAACCCTTTCACGACCGGCCGATTTTTCGCTTTCCGTTTTTTTTTTTCGCCATTCTTTTTCTGAGAGACGTAACTTTTTTATTTTTCAGTCAATATGGTCATGTGAGGGCTCATTTTTTGCGGAACGAGCTGTACTTTTAAATGAAACCATCAGTTTTACCATATTGTGTACTAGAAAATGGCAAAAAAATTCCAAATGCTGAAAAATTGCAAAAAAAGTGCGATAGCACTATAGTTTTTGAGATATTTTATTCACTGTGTTCACTATATGGTAAAACTGATGTGTGGGTGTGATGCCTCAGGTCAGTGCGAGTTCGTAGACACCAAACATGTATAGGTTTACTTTTATATAAGGGGTTAAAAAAAAATCGGAAGTTTGTCCGAAAAAAGTGGCGCACGTTTTACGCCATATTCCGTGACCCGTAGCGTTCTCATTTTTCGGGATCTTAGGCTCAATGACGGCTTATTTTTTGCGTCTCGAGCTGACGTTTTTAACGGTACCATTTTTGCGCAGATGCTACGTTTTGATCGCCTCTTATTGCATTTTGCGCAAAAGTTGTGGCGACAAAAAAACGTCGTTTTGGCGTTTGGAATTTTTTTGCCGCTACGCCGTTTACTGATCAGATTAATTGATTTTATATTTTGATAGATCGGGCGTTTCTGAACGCGGCGATACCAAATGTGTGTATATTTTTTATTTTTTTAACCCTTTAATTTTCAATGGGGCGAATGGGGGGTGATTTGAACTTTTAGGTTTTTTTGTTTTTTTTTAATTTTTTAAAACTTATTTTTTTACTTTTTTTTTTTATTTTACTAGTCCCCCTAGGGGGCTATTGCGATCAGCATTCCGATCGCTCTGCAGTATCTGCTGATCACAGCTGGAAGGCTGTAAACAGCAGATACGCTGTCTTTCTCTTTTGCTGTGCCCCGGGCACAGCGAAAGTGAAACCAATTCATGTGTAGTACAGGAGTCATCACATGACCCTGTACTACCATGACAACTATCGGGAGTCATGTGATCGGTAAAACTTTACCGCGATTGCGCTTATAATGGCGCTGTCATGTATTGACAGCGCCATTATAAGGGGTTAATCGGCACGAGCAGATAACGATTCTGCTCGTGCCTAGCAGGCACACATCTCAGCTGTGAAAATCAGCTGAGATGTGTGCCGATCGCGGCATGCTGCCGCCGGAGGACCGCAGGCAGTAAGATTATGTCATTTAGGACGTAATTTTACGGCCCGCGGTCGTTAAGGGGTTAATTAAAAAATTATTTTGCACACAATGTCTTTCTCAGGTGGCAAAAAAGGTCCATTATTCAAGGGGTAATTCTCCTATTCTCTGGTGTTTTCTAAACCTGAAGCATCTTTTTTTAGCGTAGGATAATTTGATCACTAATGTTTTATATTTTTGGAGTGAGGTATGTTGGCTGAAAGTTGGCAATTGTGGTGTTGTTCTTTTTTGCCTATTCACTATGTTTACCATAAAAGTTAATTGACTTTATATTTTTATAGATTGGATTTTTATGGAAAATAAGCATTTGATACAGTGTGGATTTTGCAATTTATCTCACCTACAAAGAATCGAGATTCTTTCTAGGTGGAATGGTTGGATAAGAATGGTAACTCTTTATCGTAGGTAACTTCAACTGTGACAGACAGAATAAAAAAATAATCCAGAACATCAAATTGTATAATTTTTAAATAATTTGCATTTTATTTAATTAAAGGGAAGCTGTCAGGTCCCATATGCACCCAGAACCATGAGCATATAGTTAATCCCTGCCTAACCGTCCCTGTATCTAGCAGAATACATAAAGAGATCTTAAGAAAAAGTATTTCTAAAGATTGTTTATTATATGCTAATGAAGCCATGGACTAATCTCAAGGGCAAAAGTTCTCTTGGCTAGTTAGCCGACACAGCAAGTTAACATGCCCCTGTGGGTGTGTTAACATGCTAAGGGGGTCAACTAGCCAAGGGAACTAACGCCATTGCGACTTGAACTGATGCCTCAGGTCAGTACGCATTCGTAGATACCAATTATGTATACTTTTACTTTTATCTAAGGGGTTGAAAAAAATTCAGAAGTTTGTACAAAAAAAAAATTACATTTTTGGTGCCATTTTCCAAAACCCATAGCGTTTTCATTTTTCAGGATCTGGGGCTATTATTACTATTATTGTTATTGACTTATTTTTTGCGTCTTGAGCTGACATTTTTAATGATACCACTTTTGTGCAGATGGTACATTTTCTTCGCCTATTATTGCATTTTTAAAAGAAATTGGAGACAGAGACCAAAAAACATAACACAGGTCTGCGACTAAAAAGCTGTTTGATTATTTTCATCTAATTTCCATGTATTTTGGTGTGCTGAAAATGAAAAAAATATTGAAAAAATCCTGGACGTCAGGATTTGCTACAAAATGCAAAATTCTCTTCAAATTTAGTAAAGTTTTCATAATTTTATTTTTTTTAAGGGTTTTGAAAGTCAAAATTACTATTAATTAATTCACATCAATGCATTGAAGATATATAATGCCAAAAAAATATAACTTTCAAAGAAAAGAGCTTTCAGAGTGAGCTAATGAAACCAGCATCAACATTTTGCAAGCTGAATGAGCGGGCTCTGTCATGCCCGGGCTTGTTTCAATTGTTTTATCTTTGTTCTCGCCTGTTCACACTTTTTAATCTCAGTTCGTGTTAGCTCTTCATATTCAACCGTGTTTCCCAAAATTAGCCTTATAGCTCAGCGGAAGTGTATTAATTCGCCTGACAGTTTCTGTTACATTTGTGGTGAATATACAGTGTTGAAGCAACAGCTGAATATTGCAGACTTTGTGAAAAAAGTATACTTTGCATATTTCGGACTAAAGCTTGGAGATCAAGATAAAGCTTGGGCGCCTCATTAAGTGTGCAAACGGTGTGTTGAGGACCTCCAAAATTGGTTCAAGGGAAGAAAAAAGCTGTCCGTTATGGGATTCCTATGGTATTGCGAGAGCAAAAGAACCATAGTGACGATTGTTACTTTTGTTCATGCGATGTGAAAGGGTATAATTCAAAATGGAAGCATTCCATTTCATACCCCAATATTCACTCAGCAATTCGTCCCATCCCCCATGCCACAGATATACCAGTACCCAAGGCCCCTGCTACCTTGGAAGAGATAACTATCTCCGATGAAGGTGGAGTCATACCTGAACCAGATGAATCAAGTTCTGACTTTGAAGATGATACAAGACCAAAATTGTTTTCTCAGGAGGAGATGAATGATTTGGTAAGAGACTTAAATCTTCCCAAAGATGACGATGAGTTACTCGACTCAAGGCTCAAAAGCAAGAATTTATTGTTGCCAGGAGTATCTTTTTCATGGTTCAGCATCGTGAAGACGAGTTCGTTCCTTACTTTGCCCAGGAAGATAAGTTGGTTTATTGCATCGATGTCGAAGGTTTGATGGGTCAATTCAAAATCCAATATGATTTAGCGCAATGGCGTCTTTTTATAGATTCTTCAAAAAGAAGTCTCAAAGCAGTTTTACTCCACAACGGCGGTTTTTATGCTTCTATCCCTGTAGGTCATTCCGTACACCTCAAGGAAACCTACGAGAACTTGGAATTGGTTCTTCATAAACTTAAATATGAAGACTACGGTTGGCAAGTGTGTGGGGATTTGAAAGTCTTGTGCATGCTGCTCGAGCAAAAAGCTGGGTATGCCAAATACCCTTGTTTTCTGTGTCTATGGGATAGTCGAGACTGACAAAATCACTGGACCAAGAAGAATTGGCAGCCGAGGGTGCTCACAGTTGGTGAAAAAAATGTCCTCCGAGAAACTTTGGTTCCTCCGCATAAAGTTCTTCTACCACCTCTCCACATCATTTGGGATTGATGAAGCAATTCGTAAAATCACTTCCAAAAGATGGAGAATGCTTCAAAAAATTGGTCACCAAGTTTCCAGGCCTCTCGGAGGCAAAATTGAAGGAAGGTGTGTTCGTCGGACCAGACATTAGAAGAGCTTATCAATACCATGACGCATCCTCAAAAAGAAGGGTGGATTACATTTAAAGAGGTCGTAGAAAATTTTTAAGGCAATAACAAACACCCTGACTACAATCAAATCGTCGGACGAATGCTGAAAGCATTTCAAGCTTTAGGTTGCCTGATGAGTTTGAAAATGCATTTCCTCCATTCCCACCTTGACAACTTTCCTGAAAATTTGGGAGCTGTGAGTGAAGAGCAAGGCGAACGATTCCACCAGGACATTAAAGAGATGGAAAGAAGATACCAGGGAAGATGGAGCATTACAATGATGGCAGACTACTGCTGGATGCTTCAGAGAGACATTACAGATGCTACTCACAAGCGTAAATATACCAAGAGAAGCCTCACAGGGAAGAAGAATCGATTTTAGTGTGTGTTAGTGAGCTCATAGCAGTTAAAAAAAAGAGTCTATTTTCATTTATTTTGAGGTATTGTCTTATTTAACATAGTTACCTAAATTATCAGAAAATGTGATGTCGAATTGACAAAACGGAGGTAATTGTCAGATTCAGCGCACTCAAAAACATAAAGATTACGTGGAATAACCAAACAGCTCTCGAAAAATGTTTTTTTGCAGACCTGTGTAATTTTGGCGTTTGGAATTTTTTTCTCACCTTGCCGTGTACCAATCAGATTAATTGATTTTACATTTTCAAAGATTAGGCATTTCTGAATGTGATGATGCCAAATGTATGTATATTTTTAATTTTTTTTATTTTTAATGGGGCAAATGGGGGGTGATTTGAACTTTTATTTTTTTTATTTTTTTCATATTTTTTAAAACTTGTTTTACTTTTTTTCTTTACCTTACTAGTCACCCTAGGGGACTTTATCACTGCGGTTTCTGATCACCTGTGCATTTCTGTTGATTGGAGCTGCACAGCTCTGATCAGCAGAAATGCTTCTTTCTTGTGAGTGTCACCGCTCTGTAGGCTCTGACTGAAAATACATCATGATTGCGACAGGGGCTATCACATGAGCCGTAGCTACCATGGCAACCATCATTTCCCCATGACTGTCAGCATTCCCTGCTGTGACCATTTAAATCATGCTGTCACATCTTGACAGTGTGATCTAAGGGGTTAACAGCCACGGGTGGATCGTAGATCCACCTGCACCTGTAAGCCACACATGTCTGCTGTTCAAATCAGCAGACATGTGCAGGGATCACCTCCTTCTCACCGTAGCAACCAGTAGTGATCACCCCGACATGACCAAGGAAGCCCTTGTACTCTGCACTCATTACCTGTATTAATTGAACCTGTTTGAACTCATCACCTGTATAAAAGTTACCTGGATTCCAACCTCTCCACCATGGCCAACATCAAAGAGCTGTCCAAGGATACCATAGGTAAAATTGTAGACCTGTACAAGGCTAGGATGTGCTACATGACAATAGGCAAGCAGCTTGGTAAGAAAGCAACAATTGTTAGAGCAATTATTAGAAAATGGAAGAAACACAAGATGATTGTAAATCTTAGTCTTGGGCTCCATGCAAAATCTCACTTTGTGGAGTAAGGATTATTCCGTGAAAGCTCAGGAATCAGGAAAGAACTACACGGGAGGTCCTGGTCAATGACCTGAAGAGAGCTGGGACCACAGTCTCAAAGATTACCATTAGTAATACACTATGTAATCATGGACTAAAATCCTGCAAGGCACGTAAGGTCCCCTTGCTCATGCCAGCACATGTGCAGGCACATTTGACCTTCGCCAGTGATCATAAAAATGATACAAAAGAGGCTTAGTAGAAGGTCATGTGGTCGGATGAGACCAATATAGAACTTTTTGGTATCACCTCCACTCTCCATGTTTGGAGGAAGAAAAAGGATGAGTACTGTCAGCCCTCGCGGGCAGGGTCCTCTCTCCTCCTATACCAGTCTGTCTTCTACTGTTAATGATTGTTGTACGTATACCCTCTCTCACTTGTAAAGCGCCATGGAATAAATGGCGCTATAATAATAAATAATAATAATAATAATGAGTATAACCTCAAGAACATCATCCCAATCATCAAGAATGGAAGTGGAAACATCAAAATTTGGGGGTGCTTTTCTTCAAGGGGGACAGAATGACTGCACCATAGTGAAGGAGGATGGATGGGGTGCACGTAATTCCAAAGGCTTTCTGTACCAAATATTAATTTCTGTTTTTCTATTGTATCAAAAACTTATTTCATGCATTAAAAATCAAATTAATTATTTAAAAATCATACAATATGATTTTCAGAATTTTTCTTATTCTCTCCGTCACAGCTGAAGTGTACGTATGAAAAAATTACAGACCTCACCATTGTTTGTAGATGGGAAAACTTGCAAAATTAGCAGAGTATCAAATACTTATTATACCCGCTGTATGTGTCATATAAATAAATATAAATATATATATATATATATATATATATATATATATATATACTGTATATATATATATATATATATATATATATATATATATATATATATATAAAAATATAAGCCCAACACTTTTGTTTGTGCTCCCATTTTTCATGAGCTGAACCATAGCAGTAAAGACTTTTTCTATGTCCACAAATGACCTTTTTCTATGTCCACAAATGACCTTTTTCTCTCAAATATTGTTCACCAATTTGTCTAAATCTGTGTTAGTGATCACTTCTCCTTCGCCTGATAAATCATGATGCCTTTTTGATTTTACCCATATTATGTTTATACATTTTTGGGACTTTTAAAAAGTGTTTTACAGCAAAATACTGGCAAAAACACTGTGATGAATTGGGGCCATAGTGTACAGAAAATAGATATAAACAAAGTTTGTCATCATCTGTAAAGTTACTTCTCACCTTTTATTTTTTGACCTTTACTGATGTTCTTAAAACAAAGACCAGCCTGACAGAATATGTGATTTATATGTTCATGCAAATTTCAAGGTCTTGTGCTAAGTAGTCCTTTTTAATAAAGGAGTAAGACGCTGTACTTTGTAAAGTGCACAGAGCTAAAGAATATATTGTGAAACAAGTTGAAATGGACTTGAAAAATTTAAGAATTTCACATAAAGGAATATAGACAAGTTTTTATTATTTAAAGGAAACTAATCATGTAAAAAAGTGTTATCAATCTGCAGATGTGGGATTAATCTGCAGGTTAATAGTGTTCTGAGGCATTCTGAAGCTGCCTGGTGCCGATAACAAGAGCCCTGCTGCCAGGAAAAAATATTATTATTACTATCAGCAGCCGCAGGCTTTCAGTCATAGGCAAAGCACAATTTCAGTTATCCCTCTGTGCATAGTGTTTGCAGGCTGTAACTACACCCTTCTAATGCTGAGTGTAAGCTCTCATCATCAGCAGGGTCTTCTCTCTCCTGTAGAGTGTGAGGTCTCATCATCAGCAGAGTCCTTTCTCTCGTGTAGAGTTTGAGGTCTCATCATCAGCAGAGTCCTTTCTCTCATGCAGAGTGTGAGGTCTCATTGTAAGCAGAGTCCTTTCTCTCCTGTAGAGTGTAAGCTCTCATCAGCAGAAGGGTCCTCTCTCTCTCCTGTAGAGTGTAAGTTCTTATAGTCGGCAGGGTCCTTTCTCTCACTCTCCCTCTCCTTTCTGTCAAGCATAAGCTCATATAATCATCAGGGTCCTCTCTTACTCTCAACTGTAGAGTGCAAGTTCATAAGGTCAGCAAGGTCCATGCTCTTCTGTAGTATGTAAGTGTGGCACCCTAGGGTTCAGTTGCCACAAATATACCTGTACATGGGTCAGGGAAGGATCTCCACATCAGGTAATCCCACATACAACATTTCCACTCCAAGCCTGGAGGGGGAGCTCTACAAGCTGAGTTCAAGTGAGGTCCCCTTTGAAATCCAGGTTTGGAGGCGGAGTTAAAAAAAGACAGTTGACAGTTGGCGAAAAGGAGCTGTGCGAGCAGAGAGTGAGGGAAGACATCAAAATGGAGAGGGCTGTGCTTAGCCCGTATGAGTAACTGTGTGGCCGCCTGAGGGATCAGGAGTGAGGCAAAAGAGTAGTGACCGGGGAGGTTGAGCCAGATCGGTTCATCCCCAAGGAACAGCGCTGATTACCGGACACCGGCGTCCGAGTTTGTGAGGGATCTAATCTACCCAGCAATAAAGACCGGAGGCCAGGGAGACTCCAGATCTCCTGGCCGCAGCAGCACCTGAAGGCAAAGCCGCTACACAGAGCTTAGGGACCGCAGTGAGTACAGCAGTGCCCCTTATAGAAGCTCCTGCCGCCTGCCATATAGGTGAAGACAGTGAGAGAGGGACAAGGTATAGCTACAGGCAGCCTAGTACGAAGGAGAGACATAGCGCAGCAGGGAGGCCACACAACTAACCTGGTGCAGAGATCCTGAACTGTTCCCAGACTACCCAAAAACTGTCACATCAGAAACTGAACCCATTTTTAATAACACCTGCAAGTAAAACCTGGTCAGAGTTAATGAATTGGTGTGACACACTTTATTTCTTCATCTGAGGAGCCATAGGCTGCTGCACTAAAGTGACAGTTGAAAAGGCTGTGAAGAAAAACCGCCATATCTGTGTACTACTAAAACTGCCCTGGGGATCCTGCTTCACCTACGGGAAGCGTAAACAACTGGCTGCCTAACCATCATCCCAGATGTCTGACCTGTAGCCCCAGTAACCATACTGGAACCGTAGGTGGCGTCACGAAATACTTTTATTTATTTTTTTTATTCTTTTTTTCTTTATTTTTTTTTATTTTATTTTTTTTTTATTATTTACTGACTTTCAGCAACCACCAGGGCCACGGAACCGGGCACAGGACCCCGTGACATAATCCCATTAACAAACACCTGGAACCGAGTATCCCACGGCCCTGGGGCGGGTCATAAGCTCGTAAGGTCAGCAGGGTCCTTTCTCTCACTCTCCCTCTCCTTTCTGTTAAGCATAAGCTCTTATGATCATCAGGGTCCTCTCTCACTCTCTTCTGTAGAGTGTAAGCTCTTATTATCAGTGGTTCTCTCTCTCATAAGAAGTAAGCTCTTATAGGTATTGGGGTCCTCTCTCTCTCCTGTAGAGTGTAAAATCTTATGGTCAGCAGAATCCTCTGTCTCTCACCAGTAAAGTGTAAGCTCTTATGGTTAGTGAGGGTCCTTTCTCTCTCGCTCTCGCTATTCTGGTAGAGTGCAAGCTCTTATGATCAGCAGGATCCCCTCTCTCTCTCATGTAGGGTGTTAATGTGATGCCCTGGCCTATCAGGTCGTCACAGGGTATTGTGCAATCTGCTCTTCTGTGCAATATCCACCTCCTCCTTGGTTACGGGTCCCCAACTATGGTGTTGCCATCATCAGCTAATCAAAATCCTAGGTGCACTCTGCACCACACCCATCAGACACACCAGTGGACGGCCTGAGTGGAAGAGGGTCGCCCTCATGGGGGGTTGGTTAAGGAGAGGTCCGGAGTGTCAGGAGTCAGTCAGAGAAAGGGAGAGTGAAGTGTAGGAAGTGAATGAGAGAGGAGGTTAGGAGCCAGGCCCCTTGGAAGTAACTAGGTGGCAGGCGGTGGTCTGGGCCTAGTAGGAGCTGAACCCCCGATCGCAGGGGATCATGACAAGAGGCACGGAACTGTCGAGGAGGACAGCCGGCAGCCTTGTACCATCACCGGACTGGGACCAGGGCACGACGGAGTACGTGGACCCTAGGTCAGGGAGTAGCTTCAGGAGCTCAGCTTCAGCTTCAGTAGCTTCAGCCTCAGCCTTCAGCCTTCAGCCTTCAGCCTACGAAGCCTTCAGCTTCAGCTTCAGTAGCTGACAATTTACAGTTAGGTCCAGAAATATTTGGACAGTGACACAAGTTTTGTTATTTTAGCTGTTTACAAAAACATGTTCAGAAATACAATTATATATATAATATGGGCTGAAAGTGCACACTCCCAGCTGCAATATGAGAGTTTTCACATCCAAATCGGAGAAAGGGTTTAGGAATCATAGCTCTGTAATGCATAGCCTCCTCTTTTTCAAGGGAACAAAAGTAATTGGACAAGGGACTCTAAGGGCTGCAATTATCTCTGAAGGCGTCTCCCTCGTTAACCTGTAATCAATGAAGTAGTTAAAAGGTCTGGGGTTGATTACAGGTGTGTGGTTTTGCATTTGGAAGCTGTTGCTGTGACCAGACAACATGCGGTCTAAGGAACATTCAATTGAGGTGAAGCAGAACATCCTGAGGCTGAAAAAAAAAAAATCCATCAGAGAGATAGCAGACATGCTTGGAGTAGCAAAATCAACAGTCGGGTACATTCTGAGAAAAAAGGAATTGACTGGTGAGCTTGGGAACTCAAAAAGGCCTGGGCGTCCACGGATGACAACAGTGGTGGATGATCACCGCATACTTTCTTTGGTGAAGAAGAACCCGTTCACAACATCAACTGAAGTCCAGAACACTCTCAGTGAAGTAGGTGTATCTGTCTCTAAGTCAACAGTAAAGAGAAGACTCCATGAAAGTAAATACAAAGGGTTTACATCTAGATGCAAACCATTCATCAATTCCAAAAATAGACAGGCCAGAGTTAAATTTGCTGAAAAACACCTCATGAAGCCAGCTCAGTTCTGGAAAAGTATTCTATGGACAGATGAGACAAAGATCAACCTGTACCAGAATGATGGGAAGAAAAAAGTTTGGAGAAGAAAGGGAACGGCACATGATCCAAGGCACACCACATCCTCTGTAAAACATGGTGGAGGCAACGTGATGGCATGGGCATGCATGGCTTTCAATGGCACTGGGTCACTTGTGTTTATTGATGACATAACAGCAGACAAGAGTAGCCGGATGAATTCTGAAGTGTACCGGGATATACTTTCAGCCCAGATTCAGCCAAATGCCGCAAAGTTGATCGGACGGCGCTTCATAGTACAGATGGACAATGACCCCAAGCATACAGCCAAAGCTACCCAGGAGTTCATGAGTGCAAAAAAGTGGAACATTCTGCAATGGCCAAGTCAATCACCAGATCTTAACCCAATTGAGCATGCATTTCACTTGCTCAAATCCAGACTTAAGACGGAAAGACCCACAAACAAGCAAGACCTGAAGGCTGCGGCTGTAAATGCCTGGCAAAGCATTAAGAAGGAGGAACCCAGCGTTTGGTGATGTCCATGGGTTCCAGACTTAAGGCAGTGATTGCCTCCAAAGGATTCGCAACAAAATATTGAAAATAAAAATATTTTGTTTGGGTTTGGTTTATTTGTCCAATTAATTTTGACCTCCTAAAATGTGGAGTGTTTGTAAAGAAATGTGTACAATTCCTACAATTTCTATCAGATATTTTTGTTCAAACCTTCAAATTAAACGTTACAATCTGCACTTGAATTCTGTTGTAGAGATTTCATTTCAAATCCAATGTGGTGGCATGCAGAGCCCAACTTGCGAAAATTGTGTCACTGTCCAAATATTTCTGGACCTAACTGTACCCGACGAGAATGGAGCCTTCCATATCTGCTCTCCACACGCTCATAAATCAGGGTACAAGCAACGAGGGGGATAGGACTTTCCACAAAAATGGTCCAGAAAATCCCAAGCGTGAACCCTGAGAGCAAGCTCCCTCAGTTAGCCACACTGGGGAGCGGGACCCGACTAGTTCTACACTACTGGGAGCAACTTGCAAGTGAACAGGTGGAAGGCCACAGATTATTAGGCAACACCATCGGGGACGGGACCCAAACTAGCTCCCGTCAGCGGCAGCGGTGTCCAGAACATTGGTTTACCAAGTTGTCGGTGTCAGCATTATGGACTGAGTACGCAAGTGACCCTTTCACCCCCAACGGCACTCCCCAACACCATCACCGAGTCCCGGGGAATTACCCCTATCTGTGGAGTGGTTAAAACACCTAGCTGTCTACTCCATCGCTCCCGGGCACTGCCAGCTGCAGCGGTGGTACTCCACCTTACCACACACCACGGGTGGCATCACGAACGTTAAATATACAATCCCCTGTAAATACCCCCTTTTATTTGAGTGGCCGCACGACCCCCAGGTCCCGACACCCCTTAAGCCACTGCGGATCTGGATCCGAGCAGCCTAGCTGCTGACGCGGGGGCGGCATATTAACTCTCATGGTCAGTGGGGTCCCTTCTCTCTTCTGGAGAGTGTAAGCTCTTATGGTCAGCAGGATCTTCTGTTTCTCTCCTGTAAGGTATAAGCCTTTATGATCAGTGGGGTCCTCTCTTCTGCAGAAGAGGTCCTCTTTCTCTCTTCTGTAGAGTGTAAGCTCTTATGATCAGCAGGATTCTCTTTTGCTCCTGTAAAGCACTGCAGGATCATTTCTCTCACTCTCCATCTCCTTTCTGTCATGTATAAACTCATATGATCATCAGGGTCCTCTCTTTCTCTCTCTTCTGTAGAGTATAAGCTCTGATGGTCAACAGTTCTCATTCTCCTGTAGGATCTAAGCTCTTATGGTTAGTGGGGTCCTCTTTCTCTTACTCTCCTGTACAGTGTAAGATATTATGGTCAGCAGGATCCTTTCTCTCTCTCTTACCCGTAAGGTGTAAGCTCTTATGGTTAGTGGTCTCCTCTCTCTCTCCTGTAGAGTGTAAGCTCTTATGGTAGGCATGGAGCTCTTTAGAATATAAAGTGTAAAGGCTGCTTTACACCAGACAATCTATCGTGCGATAGATCGTCGGGGTCACGGTTTTTGTGACGCACATCCGGCATCGCTGGCGATGCCGGCCTGTGTGACACCTCCTAGCGACGCAGTATCGCTCACAAATCGTGAGTCGTGTACTGCTCGTTAGGTTCCATAATATCGTTTAATTTAGTTGTTCATCGTTTCCGGGGTAGCACACGTCGCTCCGTGTGACACCCCGGGAACGATGAACAGCAGCTCACCTGCGTCACGCGGCTGCCGCCGGCTATGTGAAGGAAGGAGGTGGGCGGGACGTTTACGTCCCGCTCATCTCCGCCCCTCTGCTTCCATTGGCCAGCGGCCGTCTGACGTCGCTGTGACGCCGAACGTCCCTCCCACTCCAGGAAGTGGACGTTCGCCGCCCACAGCGTGGTCGCACGAGAGGTAAGTATGTGTGACGGGGGTTACTGACTTTGTGCGACACAGGCAGCGATTTGCCCGTGACGCAGAAAGGACGGGGGCGGGTACGATCGATTGTGAAATCGCACAATCGGTCGTACCATGTAAAGCAGCCTTAAGACCTAATAGTGAGTGAAGTCCTCTTTCTAGTCTCCCCACATGTAATTTAAAAGCAATAATAAATCTATATAAGTATTGAAATAAAAATAAATGTATTTGCTGTAAATCAAATTTTGGGGGAAAATTCAGCAAAGTCAGCTAATTTTAATTTCAAAACATCCGCTCATCAGTAGCCAGGATGTATGGAGTCAATTCAAAATAGTAAGTATTGTTCTTTTCTATCTTTTAAAAAAGATAACAAAAACTCTTAAACCCTTTATCTGTATGATGTTGGTTTTTTTGCTGAAAAAGTTACAGTTTTGAATAACACCATTAATTTTACCATGAAATGTACTGAAACACGGGGAAAAAGTCCAAGTGTGGGAAAATTGAAAAAAAAAAAATTATTTCCATCATGGTTTTTATGTTTTGTTTCTACAGTGTACTGTAAATTCTGTGTTGAAAGTTATTCCGAGTAATGATTCCCCTGTTAAGTACAATTATGGTATGATTAACCTATATAGATTGTTTTATTTAACACCTGTATGACCAAGGACGTACTGGTACGTCCTTGGTTCCCTCCCTCCGGGTATTGTGGGCTTCGGCAAGCCTATGCTTTTCCCCACACATGTCTGCTGATCTGATCAGCAGACATGTATGGCTAACAGGCGCAGGTGAATCGGCGGAGATCCACCAGTGCCTTTTAACCCCTTACATCGCGCTGTCAAATAGTGGCAGCACGATTTAAAGAGCCATGGCAGGAATGTTGCCGTTCCCCGCCGCCATCGGCTGCCCTGTGATGCGATCACAGGGCACCAATGTGTTGTCATGGTAGCTCAGGTTCAGCTGAGGACCCCTGATGATGCCATGTCTCACTTCCCGTGAGAGCCAATAGAGCACCAACACTCACGGGAGATGAGTATTTCTGCTGATCAGAGCGATGCTGCTTTTATCACCAGAGATGCACCGGCGATCAAACTGGGAACTAGCAAAAAACCAAAAATGTGAGAAAAAAAGTTTTAAAAGTATGAAAAAATAAAAACCTCTACAAGTTCAAATCACCCCCCTTTCGCCACATTTGAAATAAAACAATTACACAAATTTAATAAATACACATATTTGGTATCGCCGCATTCAGACATGCCCAATCTATCAAAATATAAAATCAATTAATCTGATTGGTAAATGGCATGACAAAAAAAATTCCAAACACCAAAATTGTGTTTTTTGGTTGCTGCAACATTTCTTTAAAATACAATAACAGACGATCAAAAAGTAGCATCTGCATAAAAATTGTATAATTAGAAACGTCAGCTCAAGATGCAAAAAATAAGCTGTCACTGAGTGACAGTTCTCATGGCTTTTGTGCACCAACCACAGATTATCGATATGACCAATGGACTGGGTCATCCAATTGATTTGAACCAACTCTAGTAAGTATGCTTATTTTTTTTTTTATTTTACACCATGCAACATAGTATAGGGGGTGTGGACAGCCCCTTTTATATAATGTAAAATATATACAAAGGAAAATATCAGAGGAAAATGAGAAGTGGTCAAAAGGTGGCCATCAATTGCATTATGTATATTGTTTTTATCAGGTGTAAATGCTGTTTTACTCTTGAATATGCCATTTTTCTTTTGTTCCTGTACCTCTCCATCCCTAAGATGTTAAGGCGGGCTTTGCACGTTGCGACATCGCAAGCCGAATGTCGCACGCGATAGTCCCCGCCCCCGTCGCAGCAGCGATATCTTGTGATTCCTGGCGTAGCGAACATTATCGCTACGCCAGCTTCACATGGACTCACCTGTCCTGCGACGTCGCTCTGGCTGGCGACCCACCTCCTTCCACACGGCAGGCGGCCAATCAAAGCAGAGGGGCGGAGATGAGCAGGATGTAAACATCCCACCCACCTTCTTCCTTCCGTATAGCTGGTGGCGGCAGGTAAGGTGATGTTCCTCGCTCCTGCGGCTTCACACACAGCGATGTGTGCTGCCGCAGGAAAGAGGAACAACATCGTTCCTGTCGCGGCAGCGTAATTTTGAAAAAGGTGGGAGCCTACACCGATGATACCATAATGACGCTTTTGCGCTCGTTAATCGTATCATCTAGGATTTACACTACGATGTGCGTCACTTTCAATTTGACCCCACCGACATTGCACGTGTGATGTTGCAACGTGCAAAGCCGGCCTAAGTCTTTTCTCCAACTGGGCTTGATCATCATGAAGTTTTCAAAAGAAAAGAATTTAGGACAAAGTTCACATGTTTAAATAGACATTTAAATACCATCTAGAAAGGGCCATATCTCAAGGATTACTTATGATTGGTCAGCATCAGAAAGAGGAAAAAGTACATGGCCCTAGTGAAATATCTCTGGTAATGCCCACTTAGACTTAAATAGTTAACTCTTTTATGTGCCAAGCACTTTGATTGCTAACATTTCCGCTACGGAGAGGCAAATTTAAAAATTAAAATAAATTTTATTCTGCTCTGCAGCTACTACTTCATGTTTCAAGTTCAAAATTAAAATTTGGGTAAAAGGTCCTCTTTAAATAACCAGTGAGAGATTACATACATAGATTGCAAGACACAGCAGTAAAGTGCCAAGTTGTAATTTCAATAATGAAGAAGGAATGATAGAAGATAGCGATGACCACGTGTGGTCGGCACTGCACGATACTCAATTGAGTATCGAGGTTCTTGGGCATGCTTGTTACTTTGAATATTGGGGGTGCTTGAGTACCATGCATTGTTTAGCCTGGTTTAAGCTAATAAATAATTTCAAAAAAACAACATGTGGTTCCCCTTTTGATCTCCATTTGAGGTAAAGCAGACAGCTGGGGGCTGGTATTATCAAGCTGGGAAGGCCCATGGTTATTTGGCCCTTCCTAACATAAAAAAAACAGCCCACAATTGCCCCATGTATTGGCAAATTACATTAGATGCATCAATTTTGGTGCTTCGCCTCGGCTCTTCCAAATTGCCTTCTTGCAGTGGCAATCAGGGTAATATATTTTGGAGTTGATGTCAAGCTGTGTAAAGTCATCTGGTCAAGCCTAGGGGTTAGTAATTCAGCGGGATCTATCAGATACTTCTATTACTAACCTAATAAGTGTAAAATTAAAAAAAATCACACACAGGAAAAAAATAGTGTATTTGAATATAGATTTCCCCATCCTTTCCCTCATTCATCAATTTCTCAAAAAAAAAATGTTCCCGCGAATCTTCAACGTAGTCCATGAATGCAACTCCAGGGACTGTAATTACCAATAATTGATAGCTATTCGCAATGCGGATGAAGAAGATGTGGTGAGAAACCAGAGTCCTAGCTAAAACTTCACATTTATTGTTAATATTAAAATTGTCTGAAACCACAATACAATACAAACATAACAAATCAGCGCACAGAAGGAGGGAGGAAATAAATCCCCACAATATTCACTTCCTCCTGTGCTCTACCTAGCCATGGAGGTTGGCACCCTAGATGTGCAAGATGGAGCCCCCACTCACCGACGGCTGTCCCTACCCTTATTCTGTAAACCCCTGCAACAAAAGGTAAAGTGCAGTGCTCAAAATTAAAGTGATACAAGTGCAATGGCTGGGTTCGTAAACCCCCTCCCTCCCCCCCCCGGGGGACCCAGGAGGTAACAGTGGTTCTCTATGAGAACAGCGTCTTAATCAGGGACAGCCTGTTAGAACATATCTTAATGTCGCCCCATGCCTCGACGTGTTTCCCCATGCTGGGGGATATCCAAGATGCTAAGCATCGGTGAGTGGGGGCCCCATATCGCACATCTAGGGTGCCAACCTCCACGGCTAGGTAGGGCACAGGAGGAAGTGGATATTGTAGGGATTTATTTCCTCCCTCCTTCTGTGCACTGATTTGCTGTTTGTATTGTATTGTGGTTTCAGACCATTTTAAAATCAATAAATGTGAAGTTTTAGTAAGGGCTCTATGTTTAGGTACAGTATATTATACCTGATAACTAATTATTTCTTCCAGAAACAAGAGTCTAATCAGAAGATTTGGTGAGAATTTGGACTCTAAACCAAACCAAGCCCCTGCTATGAAATACATAGTAAATCGAAAACACGGGCTTTGTGCATAAGCACAAAAATTATTATAAACCAAATATTGATATATTTATTATATCTTTAATGTATAAATTGCAGCTTTGATAGCCGTGAGTTTCCTTCGACGCATTTTGTGAGCTTACTGTGCATTCTGCAATGGAGGCCTCAGCAGAGCTGTAACTTATGCTGACACTATAGGCATTATAAAGTATATGTTTAAAAACCTTTCACTCACCCCTAAAGGATTATCCCAGGAGAGAAAATTAGCTGTACCCTCCAGCAAACTGCAGTATTAGTGGGCTATTTTAGTCTTCTAGCCCCACTAATGGTAAAGGAATACATATGATTTTTCTCAGTTTTCATGTAACGAACAGTTTTGATATATGGTTACATGGAGTTCGTGAAACATGTGTGAAAAAAGAAAATATATATTATAAAAAAATGAAAAGTTAGCTAAAATTAGTTAACACTTTAATGCATGGAAGATTCATTATTTAACTAGTTTAGGCCTTTTTGCTCGTTTTTTGACCAGGCACCTTTCAGTTTTTTTGTACATACACCTTTAACAGTTTTTTTTTCTTGTTCAGAAATTCAAATATTTTTTGCCCCCTTGTTTTGTGATTTACATATTTTTTTTATTTTTTGCTGATATCGGGGAAAACTGTAAAGAAATCTAGGAAATATGTTTCTTTTTTCACATAATTTATTTTAATTAAGTAATAATAATGATTTGGATTTTCAGTTTGCAGTGTCTTTTTTTTATTTAGATTTTTTAAATTTATATTACACATTGAGCCCCCATGATGTGTTAAAAGATCTTTTTTTGGTGGGACGGCATTTTAATATATTATAACCTGGGCTCATATATTAGCCCCAAGAGCAGAAAAAGTTCAGCCTCCTGCCTGATTTGCAGAGCTGACTGAGTCTCCTAAGACCAAGCAACTCTGCAACTTCTACATACAATCACATGATGGCTGGATCCCTGGGAAGGAGCACTGGCAACGCTACCTGATCTGTAATTCCAAGCCCCGTGTGCATGATGTGTCCTGCGTAATTCACAGAGAGGCCTCCATCGTGCTCCTGCGCATGCGCACTTCAATCTGCCCAGCTCAGGGGAGATCAATGTACTGTAGTGCGCATGGGTGGGAAGTCTTTGACCTTTTCTTGCACCTACACATTACAATACTCTGCTCTGCCCTCAGAAGAACAGATCAAAGTGCACAAGCGCAGGAGCACAATGGAGTCCTCCCTGTGAAGGACACAGGACTCATCATCCACATAGGTCTGGCCAAGAGAATGGCAATGCTACAAGATGGAGAAGGCGCCAGACCGAGAGCAGCACCACTCATTGCACTGGATCACTCCTTAGTTGAGAATTATAAAGATGTTTTTTACATTATACAGAGCGGCCTTGGCTCTTACATACAGTATTCTGGAATGCTGTATATGAGGGATCACTGGTGGTGGCTATAGCTCATAAAGGAAAAACCTGGTGACAGGTTCCCTTTAAGTGCAAGGTGTAGGTGCACATTCACATTGTGGAAATTAACAAATAAAAAAAGAAAACAATGGAGCAAATACCCTGCATTAAGTAAATAAGTAAATATTAATAGAGCATGTAACATACATAGGGTACTTAGTAGACACTATTTTGATGAACAAGTGTAAAAGCCAACCCACCGCAACAAGGTGCACCTAATCAGGTTGGCCCTAACTCTTGCAGTTCATCTCTCTATGTGCCAGCAGGACTCTAAATAGATTGGGGAAGAGCAGCACTTCAGGCCTTCCTTTTTCACAGCTATCCATGGAACTCTATACAGGCAAGATGCACAGCCCAAAAAGGGGAAGCTACACTCCTAATGTATATGTGATGCCCTGGCAAAACCAGGTAGTCACACAATAGGCCCTGCACAACACCTTCCCTCACAGGGTCACATACAGCTGACCAGAAACCCTAGTCATCCCCCTCAGGGCAAGACAGGCACACCAGTGGGTGGGACCAGGCGGTTTGAAACGCCCACCTAGGGATCTAGACAGCCCGGGGCGCGAAAACAAGCAGTTGAAGTCGGTAGTTCAAGTTGAGAGAAGTAGAGGCTGGGGGCTAGGTGTAGCTCCAGCATAGGAGAAGTTCAAGTTGAACGGTGCCAGGGTCGGAGCCCTTGTGCCTTGGCTAGGTGGCAGACGGTGGTCTCCGTCTGCAGGAGATGGGAAGATGGCTCAGCAGATCCGAGGTGGACCAGGATTGGGTTGGAGCCCACCGGTACCGACGCCAGAGACCCGACCGGAAACCGTGCACATAGGGGGTACTCAGACCCTGAAGCCTGGATCGGAACCAACGGCCTAGCTAATCAAACGATTGAGGGCAGGATTATAGGTCCTGTCCCACCCAAAGTCCCAAAAGCAGACAACCACCCACAGAGAGGGATAGGGCAACCTCCAGGGCCCATAGATCCCATGGGTCAGCGTCAGCGGGCACGGCTTCTCAGGTACACAAAAAGCCGGGAACGGACTCTCGTGTTCCATACCGGGAAGTCTAAACTAGTGCAGCGGAGAAGACAGCGACCATCAGCCCGGGTGGGGGACCAGAGTACAATCGGCCGCGGCGGCCGGCCACCAGCACCTTGGTTTACCAAAAGACTTGTGTGATTCATTTAATTGTGAGTAACCAAACATCCCCTGGTACGTCCGGGCATGCAATTCCCTGCCATCGCCATACCCTGGACAAAGACACTGGGCCCCGGGGCAACCATCCCTACCCACGGAGGGGTTAACATCCGGCTACCACTACATCTCCCCCTGGTATCCCACAACAGCAGCATTGGTGTCCCACTTTACCACACGCCGTGGGTGGCGTCACAAACTGAATATGGCCAAGGCCATACAACTATTCCCCCCTTTTCATTCTGCGTGTCCGTGTGACCCCATGGTCCGGAGGATCCCTCGAGCCACACAGCGGGTCTGGATCCGAGCAGCCCGGCTGCTGCAGGTGTGGGGGCGGCACATATATGTCTACAGTATGTAAAAACTGAACCAAAACTGAAGAAATGGGACCTGTTTGTATAAGTGCAAAGTGTATGCACATTCACACTGTGGCCATTTACAGAAAAAATTGAGGATAGAAACAAATGAAGAAATACCTTGTCTGGCTGGTTCTGCTAGTTGTTTCCCCATTTCCTCAGCAGCACATTCTCCTGAAAACTGTATACTCTGTATTGACATTTTAAAACATAAGTACAAAGTAAACTGGGGACCGCTTGGACATTTAAAGTTTACTAGAGGTCTGGAAGTAGTTAAAAAACTTCAAATAAAAGGATATTAATGACATGTCATTGAGAAAAGTTATTAATATGAGATCAGTGGGGGTCCAGAGGCCAGCACACCAACCAAATTTTGCAAGCCTGGAAATTGGCCAGTTGTAACCAGTATAAGTAGTGGAACACTAATCAGTCATCACACCATTTAGTGGCCGCTTTTGGGTAATTCAGATGAACTCCAGTTGAAATGAAGTGACCACTAAACAGTGTGATGTAGAGGTAGTGTTATACTCTGTACACTGCTGCCACAATAAAACTGGTAACATCTGATCACTGAGGGTGTGTAATGCTCACCACTGGAGGAGGCGAGCAACAGTGGACCCACTGGGCCACACGGGGAAAACCCGGGCTTACCCTTTAGTAGGATGGTGTTACAAACCGGCGCCGCCATAGCCGCAAGCAGCCTGCTGCGGTTCCTGTTGCGCCCAGGCGCCGGCTGCCGTTCTTGGCCGTGCCTCGGGTCGTCCAGTTGGCTGTTCCTTCCACCACATCTAAGTGTGGAGAGGCGGCTAGGGCGCATGCGTGCGCCGATTTACCCCAGTCAGAGTCTAGGCCCGGTGTTTTGCCTAGTGAGCATGCTCAGCCTGATTGTGTTATTTCTGAGACTAAGTCCTCAGTTCAGGCTACTGAGCATGCTCCCACAATTAACCCTAACAGCCTCTTTGCACAGGTACTTGGACTTCGTGCTGTGTCTAAGTTCTGGGATGTGCCTACTGAGCATGCTCAAACTGATAGTCTGCTTTCTAAGCCTGTTGCTCAGGCTACTGAGCATGCTCAGCAACTTAGTGCATCAGAGGCTAGGTCCGGTAAGGACCTCACTGAGCATGTCCGTGAGGTGGCAGGCCCTGATAGGGCAGAGGGTGTCAGGTGTCCTGATGACGTGGCAACTCCGGACTGGCTCGCAGAGGCCCGCCCCTATGATCTGGCACCTCACCATTGGTCGTCAGACGATGACTGGTGAAGTGTTTGGGGCGTGGCTGCCATGAGGTCATCAATGATGTGGCGGTTCCGGATAGGTCGCATGTGACGTCACTGATGACATGGCACTCTGCTATTGGACCTTGGTGGTTCCACCCTGGGTTTGGGGCGGACCCAGGTTATAAAAGGGGCTGGAGACAACATGGAGGTGCGCAGTCTTCATTTAGAGTTCATGGTGGCATAAGCCTTGTTGGAAGCGGTAGGTAGGGCTAGGCGAACGGTGCCTGTCACGCCAAGATTCGTGGCTCAGCACATGAGGGTCAGGCGCCGTGCTTCCTTGCTACCGATCGTGTTGTGCTAGAGCAGTCCAGTGGCGTTAACTGGGCTGCGGCTGCTGCGTTACCTGTTCAGTTGTGCCTCCTACGCACACGGACAGAATACCTGTTGCGTCACCTGTCCGAGAGTGCCCTCTACGCACACGGACAGTGTACCTGCTGCGCCACCTGTCCGGTTGTGCCCTCTACGCGCACGGACAGCGCACCCTAGAACCCCTGTGAAGTTAACAGGGTGTTCCTGGATTGGGTGTGTGAACCCTATTATCCTCCTTGGCTTCCCAGTCAAATGCTACTGGTGTGACTACCTGGTCTGATGTGTCCTTTACACACATGGCCAGTCGAGTGGTGGCCAGAAACGCTAATCGGAGGACCGCTCGGCCTGACGTGTCTTACACATGTGGCCGACAGGGCGCTGTCGCAGCGGTCTTCTCGGTCAACGCTAACTGGTTACCATCCGGCCTGACGTGTTGTTACACACGTGGTCGGAGTAGCGTCCGCTCCACCGAAACGCTAACTGGGTTGTCGTCCGGTCTGACATGTCCCTACACACGTGACCGGTTCCTTGAGTTATCTCAGAGCCATCCAGCTCTATAGTCTCCGCCTAACCCACAGGGTGCCAGCAGCTCCATTACCATCTGGAGCACGGTGGGCCCCGACTGGCGATTGGGATATATACCCCTGGTCCTAATCTGCCGGTCCCCCCGTAACAGAGGGCTTAACTAAGTGCCTGCCACAAGGCAGACACCAGGTACCACTGCCAGGGCAATGACCAGGACTGTGTCAGTTCACCCCCAGAACAGGATATGGACTTAAGTACGGACACAGCTACAGGCAAAATGGCTGAGGCAGACAGGAAGGCAGGTAGACATGCATTGTGGTTAGAGTAGGTACAGATAAGTATGGGAAGGCATCCTCAGGAATAGGTAACGGGACAAGAGCACGGGACTTGACAATTCACTTGCAGAGAGAAGACTGACTAACTAAGGATGTTGCGCAGGTACCTCCCTTAGTGGGAGGATGCCTTAAGAACCTAGTGCCTCTCAGCCATAGGCACTTCCAGGCCTATAAGAGCTGGGCAGGTGTGCTCACGTGCCCCCTCAGCTCATTCCCAGGGGACCTGTAGCACATGTGCGTGACCGTGGGAATGCGAGGGAGGATGCAACCCGGCCAAGGTGGTGAGTGAGTAAGCATCCCTGCTGAGGAGAGGCAAGGTAGTGCAGGGGCGCTGGCGAGACAGGGTGTCAGGTGGAACCTGACAACTATTTGTCATGAAATGAGCAATATTAGTGTTTATTAATGAGACTGACATAAGAGTTAATTCAAATTAAGAATGGTCAAATATTGTAATGATAGTCAATTGCAAAAGATCTTAGCCTAGAAGATGAAATATGCTTTTATACACAGGTAAACATAAGACTCATATTCCTGTATATTACTGCATAACATAATACACTGTACCTGTACATAATCAGCATGGAGGAAATTTAGTTATGGAATATTATTGGAAGAGTGATCCAATGCATTAAAATATATCATGAAGGTCTGAGGAGAATAGTTCTGTTCACACAAAAGAATAAAATATTGTATATTGCACATTTTTATGATACATAAATAAATTATCCTGAAATCATGCAGCTATCAAAACTTCTATGGGAAAATACTATATACATTTGATATGTGACTGTATCATGCTGAAGCCTCATATTGTCTCCTGTTGTTTTATTGTACATACTTGCTGACTGTCATTTTGTACCGCCCCTGTGTCAGCGGCCGAGCCGCTCGGATCCGGAACCGCGGTGGCTCGAGGGGTCTCCGGACCCGGGGATTCGCGCGGTCATTCGAGTTTGAAAAGGGGGGTATGTATAGGAGAGTTAGACGTTTGTGACGCCACCCACGGTGCGTGGTAAGATGGAATACCACCGCTGCTGTTGGTGGGGGAGCCCGGTGGTGGTATGGTAGCAAGGTGTTTAACCCCTCCGTGGGTAGGGGGTTTGTGCCCCGGGGCCCGGTGGTGGTGCTGGGGGTGCCGTTGGGAGAAGGAAGGGTCTATGTGTACTTACTCAGTCCAAGAACACTGACACCGACAGCTTGTAAACCAGAGTTCTGAGCACCGCTACAGCAAGGAGGGAGCACACTTGGATCCGTGCCCTTGGTGTTGCTTGTTAGCCTGTGGCCTTTTCCGTGGCACCTTCTCACTTGTTGGACCCTATAGTCTGGAACTAATCAGGTCCCGCTCACCCGTATGGCTAACGGAGTGAGCTTGCTCTCAGGGTTCACGCTCGGGATTTTCTGGACTGTGTTTGGGAAAGTCCTATCCCATCGGTGCGCTAGTACCCCGATTTTGGTGCAGGTGAGGGATGAATCTTGAAGACTTCACCCCCGTCGGGTAAATTACCAGGATGCTTGAAGCTACTTCCCGGCCTAGGATCTGCGTACCCAGTCGTGCCCTGTCCCCTGCCCGGAGATGGCTCAAAGCCGCCGGCTGCCCTCCTCGGCAATCCGTGCCCCTTTACACAATCCCCTGCGACCGGGGTTCCAGCTCCTACCAGGCCCAGACCAACACCTGCCACCTAGTAAACTCAAGGAGCCCTGCTCCTGACCTCCTCTCTCTCTCCTCCACACGACAACTCTCCTTTACACTTTTTCACTTTCCCCTACCAACCCCCCAAGTGGGCGGCCCTATTCCCTTCAGGCCCCCAATAGTGTGCCTGGTGGGTATGGTGTAAAGTGTTCCTGGGGTTTTGACTGGCTCTGATTTTAGCAACACCAAAGGACAAGGATCCTTAACCAAGGAGGATTGGATACTGTGCAGAAGGGCAGGTTGCACAATACCCTGTGACGACCTGATAGGCCAGGGCGTCACAATTTTATTACAGGCTTTGTTTAAAGAAGGGTTGAAAATACGTTTGTCACCTTGTTACAAAAAGGAAGGAATTATGCCTCCTAAACTTTACTGCTATGCTCTAAACTGTCCAGGTCAGATATACGTAAAGGGAATCTGCCAGCAGGTTTTTGCTATGTGTTCAGACAGCACCATCAGGAAAGAGACAAAGACCCTAATTTCAAGGACGTATCACTTTGTAAACTGGGTGAAGCAGTTGTGATAAAGTCAGTTTTCCCTGCTTCAAATCTAACAGCTCAGTTTTTGAGCTGTGTATAATCACACCCATACTACAGCTTTTTGTATACATTGTATAGGCACAGAGAGCTGCTAATCACTGCTCGGATGTAATTGGACCAGGAGGCATGAGGCCATTTGTCCTGTAGTGATAATCTCCTCCTGATAAAAGACTTATTATACTGAAACGGCAAAACACAGCCAAGTAAGTTACACTCTGGAATCAGAGTCTCTGATCCTACATTATGGTGCACTCAGATTACGTAGAAAAACCTGGTGATAAATTCCGTCTAATTAAAGAAAAAAAGAGGGGCACCGCATGTGTTTATCAGTGGATTAATTATGTGGTTGAATAGTGAGAAAAAACACTCACCTGGTAGAGTTGTACATTCATTCAGGAACAACTATTAGAACCATAAGATTGTCAGTGTGCGACTGCTGATTGAACCACTGATTTGAATCAAGACCACTTGGTGCAAATAATGAAGTAAATACTGTCAATGTGTAAAGGAATGGTTTACTCCAGGTTCGGCCAATGATAATGAGTGATTGGTGGTAAGTAAAGATCTTATAGTATTTTATTGTTAACGGGTTAACGGATCGAGAAATTAAAGGAATTGTCAAGTTCAGCAGAGGAAGCCTAGCAATATGAGGTTGTGTCCCAGGGAAAGGCATTGGATACTTGACCAGAATCAATGGTGATCTCAATGCTGAGCTATTTGTGGATATGCTATAAAAAGAGTTACTTTGTACACTCGAGTACTATGGGTATGAAAACATGATGATATAGTGTTCCTGCAGGACAACGACCCTAAGGGGTATTTTGCACGCTGCGACATCGCTAGCCGATGCTAGTGTACCGCCCCACACTCAGCTGTAGCCGAGCCGCTCGGATCCGGGCTCATTGGTGGGTGACTCGAGCGCCTGCGGACCCGGGGTCACTTCACTCTGAAAGGATGCTGGCGCTACGTAGGGGGGTGGTAGGTAGGTGTACGGCCGGAGCCGTGTTTGAGTTCGTGACGCCACCCACGGGATGTGGTGAAGGTGTAGACACCACCACTGCAGTTACGGGGCACCCGGGGGAGATGGTTATGCAGCAAGATGTTAACCCCTCCATGGGCAGGGATGATGACCCCGGGACCCGGGAGAAGTAGCTGGGCGGTGCAGGGCGGTGCGCGGCCGGATGGCACTGTGGTACTCACTGTTATTGACACACACAAGTCTCTAGTAAACAGAGTTGATGGTGTTCGGTGCCCGCAGTCGACTGCATCTGGTCCCACACCCGGTTCAGTGGTCTTTGCTTTTCTCCTGCACCGTGTAGTGTATGTGTAGACTGCCTTCGCTTCAGCGACGGGAGTCCACTCCCCGGCTGTCGGTATGTTGGGAAAGCCCGTTTGCCCAGAGACGCTGGCCCGTGCGATCTCTCTGCCTGTGCGGTGACTTTCTATCCCCCTCGGTGGGCTGTTGTCTTCAGTTGGGACTTGGGTTGGAAAGGACCTATAGTCCAGACCTCAATCAGTGAATTAACTCAGTCCAGTGGCTTCTGGACCTCGTTTCAGGGTCTGAGTACCCCCCTGTGTGCTCCGGTTTCCAGTCGGTTCCCCGGGTCGGTACCGGCGGGCCACTACCCTGTCCCGGTCCACCACGGTTCCACCGAGCTATCTTCCCAGCTCCTGCAGGCTAGGCCACCATCTGCCTCCTAGCCAGGGTGTTTGGGCTACGACCCTCACATCTCACAGTCAGTTGCAGACGTGTCACACAGGTCTGCTTCCACTCTCCTTCACTCCTCACTCTCTGACTGTCTGTACTGTACTGAACTGCTTTCTTGCCTCAGGCCCTCTGAACTCCTCGGTGGGAATGCCAACCACCTGGCTCCGCCCCCCTGGTGTGTCCATTAAGCACTGAGGGAGGTGACTAGGGTTTATGTGTTTGGCTGATGTTACCTAGTGTGGGACTGGTATTGTGCGGGCGCTATCTGTGACTACCTGGCTAGCCAGGGAGTCACACTAGCGATGCCGATCGTGATAGTACCCACACCCATAGCACATGCGATATCTTGTGATAGCTGCCGTAGCAAACATTATTGCTACGGCAGCTTCACACGCACTTACCTGCCCTGCGACGTCGCTCTGGCCGGCGACCCGCCTCCTTCCTAAGGGGGCGGGTCGTACGGCGTCACAGCAACGTCACATGGCAGGCGGCCAATAGAAGCGGAGGGACGGAGATGAGCGGGACGTAAACATCCCGCCCACCTCCTTCCTTACGCATAGCCGGTGGAGGCAGGTAAGGAGATGTTCCTCGCTCTTGCGGCTTCACACACAGTGATGTGTGCTGCCGCAGGAACGAGGAACAACATCGTATCTCCTATTTGTGCGACATTATGAAAATGAACAACGCTACACAGATCACCGATTTACGACGCTTTTGCGATCGTTTATTGGCACATCTAGGCTTTACACGTTGCGACGTAGTTACCGGATGTGCCTCACTTTTGATTTGACCCCCACGATATCGCAGTAGCGATGTTGCAACGTGCAAAGTACCCCTAAGGATATGTCAAGATTGGTGAAGAAATAGTTCAATGACGTAGCAGTGCTGGATTGGTCCCAACACTCCCCAGACTTCAACCCAATTAAACACTTGTGAGTAGAGTTGAAGAAAAAGCTGTGTACATAACCAAGTGAGTCAACAAGTATGTACCAACATTGGGAATGTGTAGAGAGACCTGAGACCAGATTTTAGTTGAGACATTCTTGAATTTGATAGAGAGCATGCCCAGAAGCATCCAGGCAGTGTTTAAACAGCGATGAACTGGAAGTTGTAAAGGACTTCAAGCTACTTGGATCAATAATCATTAGGGATGGAAGTTCGAGTTCAGCTGGTTCAACCAGACTTTAGTTAAAAGTTCAGTTCCAGACCCGGACTTGACCTGAAATTGATCTCAAACCCCATATAAATCAATGGCTGTTAAATGGCCTTATAAAAATTATGATTGAGGGTTGGCAGCTGGTCCTCTAAAAACTAAGGGTACAGGCTGGCTGCTAGCACTGTAAAAATTATGAGAATGGTCCAGCTAATGACCCTGTAAAATTATAAGAATGGGCAGGCTGCTGGCCCTGTAAATTATGAGTGAGGGCTGGAGGCTGGCCTTCTAAAAATTATGAGTGAGATCTGGCGGCTCGCCCTGTAAAAATTTTGAGTATTGGCCAACAGCTGCTCCTGGAAACATTATGAGTGAGGGTCAGTGGCAGGCCTTCTAAAAATTATCATACTGAGCTGGGTGCTGACCCTGTGAAATGTATGAGAACGGGCTGGCAGCTGGCCCTCTAAAAATTATGAGTACAGACTGGCTGCTGACTCCGTAAAAATTTGTAAGTGAGGTCCAGCAGCTAGCCCTTTAAAAATGTTGAGCATGAGCCAGCTGCTGGCCTTGTAAAAATTATGAGAATGTGCCGACTGCTGGCCCTCTAAAATTTAAGATAAAAGCCCACTGCTGGTACTATATATTATGAGTGAGGGCCGATGGCTGGCCCTCTAAGAGTTATGAAAATGGATTGGCTGCTGGCCTTATAAAAATTATGAAAACAGGCCAGCTGTTGGCCCTCTAAAACTTTTGTGAATGGGCCAGCTGCTGGCCCTCTAGCAATTACCTAAGGCCCACTGCTGGCCATGTAAAAATTATGAGTGAGGGTTGGTGGCTGGTCCTCTAAAAATTATTAATATGGGCCCACTGCTGGAGTTGAAAAAATTATGACAATGGGTCGACTGCTTGCCCTGTAAAAATTATGAATACAGGCCAGCTGTTGGTCCTGTAAAAATTATGAAAATGGGCTGGCTTCTGGCCTTGTAAAAATTATGAGAATAGGCCAGCTCTTGGCCTTCTAGCAATTGACTGCGGCGCACCTGCTTGGCCTCTAAAAATTATGAGCGAATGCAACATGATGACACCGTGGATATGGTAAAAGTGGAGGAGGATATGATAAATTAAAAACAATGAAACATATACCTTTTTTGGGGTTGGAATGGGTGCATGGGAATACAACAGAAATAACAGGAACATTTGCATTGGCTTTATATACCACTAATGTCATCCGCTGGGGCTGAGAATTTTGAGCCAATCTAGATCTTGTTCATTTTGAGAACAGTCAGCCTATCAGCATTTTCAGTTGATAGGTAGATGCACGTATTAGTTATTATGGCCCTTGTGACACTAAAAACCAACGGAATCAATTTAAGCATGCAGGGGAACATAACTGCGACCTGCAAGCCTCAAATTTGCTTCAACTTAGTGTATAAAAATAAAGCCTCATTCAAACAATGGGAGGAATGTCCAAATGCACCTCTTATGTCAATAAATGGACAAAAGACTTGTGAGGTTCTTTCCTCCTAAATGGGTTAGAGAGGTTCATGGATTTTCATTGGCAAAAGTTTCCACTCTCCAAGGTGATAAAAAATGTTTGTAAACCCCTGCTTCAATCTATTTGATGCCTCTGAGCTGCCTGTTGTCTTAAGCTACCATAGGAGCAACTGCTGCCCATCTTAGCTGGAACAAAATCGGAGTCAGATGCCTGAAGGTCCCTGATGTGCCAATTGTACCCTGAGTAGTGGCTTGAGGCCGAGGGACTCTTTGTTGTTGTACAAAAAAGTCTCACTCTTTTAAAATGTAAATGCTTTCTGAGGCCATTCTCTCTGTGTATTCTAGGGTACATGCAATCCCTCCTTTCTAGCTTAAATTGCGCTTATTGCATAGACTTCACCAGTCTAGTCTAGGGAGCCACTCCTTACAAATAGGAAAAAAAATGCAAAATGTCATGTGTGACGCCCTGGGCAAGCCAGGGGTCACAGGTCATGACACCACCACACCCTACACTCCGGATAGGTACACCAAAGCTACACAAAAATCCTTGTTGCCTTCCTCCAGGGGCTGATGTCCACACCAGGGGGTGGGCCAGGCGGTTGGCTCCACCCACCGAGGAGTTCACAGCCCTGGAGGCGGGAAAACCAGGCAGAACAGTGAGAGAACAGTGAGAGAACAGTGAGAGATGAGTTAGAGATAGAGTTTGGAGGAGGAAGTAGAAGGAGATCAGTTTGGAGCTCAAAGTGAGAGGAGTAAGTGAGAGTAGTGACAGTAAAAGTGACAGTTGAGAAAGCCTGAAGTTGGTCCGGGTGTGTGCCCCGGACTGAGACAGCAAGGTCGGCAGACGGCGGTGATTGTCTGCAGGAGAGGCTGCTTGGAGGTTGCCGAAAGGACCGTGGACGGGTGGTGGCCCGGCGGTACCGGAGCGGTATACAAAGAGAAGCCAGCACCATTGGCAGGGGCCTTTCGGATCCCGGCAAGGCTAAGAGTCGCCGTGAATTTGCCAAATCCGTCAGTGAAGGGGACCTCTGGGTCTCGCAGCAACCAAGTCCCGATTGAAGGAAACAGTCCAACCGTTAGAGAGAGACACCGCCACCGCCAAGGCACCAGTTTCTCAGGGCCAGCGCCTGCGGGCAAAGAGGGGCTCCTCCGGCACATATCCAAGCCGGGGAGCGGGTTACCGGTGGGAACCCATCGCTACCAACATAGACTTAGGTGCAGGAAAAGGGACCGTCACAGTCAACTACCGGGGAAAAGCAACAGCAGCCGTCCGTGGGAACCGTCTTTCCAGCCGTGTGTTTTACCGAGAACTGTGTCACTGTCTCAGGCTGAGTGAGTACCACAGTGCCGTGAGGCACAGCGCTGCCCCCGCGTCCCTGCACCCCACCAAGCCCTGCACCGGCCCTGCCATCCAGCATCCCCCACCTCATCGGGCCCCGGGACAACCACCCCCTACCCACGGAGGGGAGAACCAACAACTTTGCTGCTCCCTGTCACCGCTCCCGGGATCCCCATACAGAGCAGCGGTGGTGTCCATACAATCACCACAACCGTGGGTGGCGTCACGGACAATAAACTATCCCAAAAACCAAACCCCCTTTTCACTCACGGGCGAGGAGTGCCGCTCGAGTCCCCGGGATCCGGCCCATTGCTCGAGCCACCGAGCAGCAGCAGGCCGCCGCAGCAGCGGCGGCCGGACCCGAGCAGTAGAGAGAGCGCAGCGTCCCCTCCTCCGCCCACGACAACTTGGCGTCACGAACAGGATCTTACCGCTCTGCCATTTGGTAGAGGTGCGCCTTGTTACTGCCGGAGGTATCCGGCCAGAAAATTGCAGAAGCCGCCATCTTTGGCGCGAAAAGTTCCCCCTCGAGCGTCTTCTCGAGTAGTGAAGGCGTGAAGGCCAAAACCCCGCCCCGATAGAGGAGGGGCCGAAAAGAGGCTAAGGGGGACGAAATGGCGACTGAGTGCATGTAGCCACAGCTATAAAAGCAGGAACGCCAGGACTCTGCAGCCATCTTGTTCCTGGGAGAAGCCGCCAGCAACATGTGGATGCCGTCCCGTAGCACCGTAGCCCCCGCGCCTGGAACCGCGGCGTGGGTGGAGATCCGGACCGCGCAGCTCTACCAAAGGCTGCAGGTCAAGATGCAGCTCCTCATGGAGGAGTGGGAGACTGACATGGCGGAGGTTATAGCGGCCGTGCGGAGACGCGAGGAGGAAGCTGAGGAAGGGAGGGTGAGTGACCCACGCCCCGATGCCCTTGAAGGGCCGGTCATCGCGGCTGCGGGACCCGGTCTAAACCCTCTCACCCTGCTGCCTCCCTCGCCACCCGTCTCGGAAGCCGTGACCCCACCACTAGGCCCGCTACCACCGCAACCGGTAGCGATATCCAGCATGCCCGCCCCAGCGGGTTGACCTGTAGCCGGAGCCCGTAATCGATCGGAAGTGCTGCCATGGAAAGCCCCGAAAACCGAGCCTGAGGCATCCCCCGAGAAGTCCCCCGAGCCGGAGCCGACAGCCCGCTCTGTGCCGGAGGCCCAGCAGCGGAAAGCCCCTGTGCCCATCCCCCACACCTCGGCTGAGGTTGCGCCGGGTTGCCGCTGCAAGGCGGCGCCCAAGGCCAAGACACCGCGGGGCCTGCCGCCCAGATCACCAGCGGTGGGCAGTGTCCAGCAGGTCCCGCGGGGCCTGATCCGTGCGCCGGAGCTCGCAGCAGCGCCGTACTGGGACAGGGAGCTGGTACCACTGGGCCTGGAAATCGGTGAGAGAGAGAGAAAGAAGGCGGAGATGGTGGCCCGTACAATCCGGGAGAAGGAGAGCCTGAGGCAAGCTACCTTCCGGGTCCGGGGCCCGCTGTATGAGGGGCAGATGAGGCGGTTTGATGTCCGCCGGGGCTATGGATTTATTTATGAACCGCCAAGGCACCAGTTTCTCAGGGCCAGCGCCTGCGGGCAAAGAGGGGCTCCTCCGGCACATATCCAAGCCGGGGAGCGGGTTACCGGTGGGAACCCATCACTACCAACATAGACTTAGGTGCAGGAAAAGGGACCGTCACCGTCAACTACTGGGGAAAAGCAACAGCAGACGTCCGTGGGAACCATCTTTCCAGCCGTGTGTTTTACCGAGAACTGTGTCACCGTCTCAGGCTGAGTGAGTACCACAGTGCCGTGAGGCACAGCGCTGCCCCCGCGTCCCTGCACCCCACCAAGCCCTGCACCAGCCCTGCCATCCAGCATCCCCCACGTCATCACTGGGCCCCGGGACAACCACCCCCTACCCACGGAGGGGAGAACCAACAACTTTGCTGCTCCCTGTCACCGCTCCCGGGATCCCCATACAGAGCAGCGGTGGTGTCCATACAATCACCACAACCGTGGTTTGCGTCACGGACAATAAACTATCCCAAAAACCAAACCCCCTTTTCACTCACGGGCGAGGAGCGCCGCTCGAGTCCCCGGGATCCGGCCCATCGCTCGAGCCACCGAGCAGCAGCAGGCCGCAGCAGCAGCGGCGGCCAGACCCGAGCAGTAGGGAGAGCACAGCGTCCCCTCCTCCGCCCGCGACACATGTACATGATTCTTTTTTTACCTGACTGAAATGGAAGAATGTTTTTATTAAAGAAGCATGTCAATGAATTTGCCGCAACCTCCAGCAGGAAAGACGGGCCTCAGAACTTGGAGGTTAATCCTGTCACAGTGCCTCCATCGGCTCCAGCAATCTACAGGTTGGTAGACAAATGTAAAAGGAATATGGTAGTAGGGGAAGGTAAGTCGCAGGGGCTGATTCGGTACTGCCGCTGAGTGTAGTGGCTAAGCTCCCTAGTCTGGTTTGACTTTTTGGGGTTCATACCATGCACAGACATCCAGATCATATGGCATGAAGTGGTAGTAGCTGAGGTGAATGCAATCCCACAAGAAATACAGACACCGTAGGTTTCATAAACAAAGAGAGAGAACATTTACTGCACATAAACTGCATTGTAGACAATGCACACTTTAAGCCAGTCCATATAACAGTTTCCACAAACTACCGTATTTTCCGGCATATAAGATGACTGGGCGTATAAGACGACCCCCGACTTTTCCAGTTAAAATATAGAGTTTGGGATATAAGCCAACCAGAGTTTAAGCTGAGGCCCCAATTTTACCACAAAAAACTGGGAAACTTTATTGACTAAAGTATAAGCCTAGGGTGGGAAATGCCCCAGCTACTGGAAATTTTCAAAAATAAAAATAGATCCCAATAAAATGTAATGTGCCCATCCTTGTGCCCCTCCCTTTGGCCCTCTAGTAATGTGCCCATCATTTAGTAATGTCCCATGCAGTAATGTGCCCATTGTTTAGTAATGGGCCCATTGTTTAGTAATGTGGCCATTGTTTAGTAATGTGCCCATTGTTTAGTAACGTGCCTATTGTTTAGTAATGTCCCCTGCAGTAACGAGCCCATTGTTTAGTAATGTGCCCATTGTTTAGTAATGTCCCCTGCAGTAACGTGCCCATTGTTAAGTAACACACAAATATAAAAAACAAAGAGCACTCCTGCATGAATCAGCTAAATAAAATTATAAGAAGATGATGAAAGCAGCTCACCTGGGTGGTTGTGCACCCTTGCACAACTGCGGTAAAGGTGAGGACAACTGTGGCAAACCGGTACTGCAGAGGCCACATCAAATCATAGGGATGTCACAATCCAGCATGCGAGGGAGACCAGAAGATCCCTCCTGTAGCTTCTGCACCCCAGTGAAGGATGGGTTCACCACAAAAACTTAAATACCGACACTGACACCAACAGCTGTGATCAACCACAACCCAAGACAGAAACCTGCTGTGTCGGCGTGTGATGTAAGGTCCAGTGTGTGGATTCAATTGGAACTGTTGCTGCACTCAGAGCCTCTCACCTGCAGCCGCAGGGGTATAGCAAGTCAATTATGAGTCAAATTTAGAGGCTTAAAGACAGGCGCTAAAGAAAAAAAGAATATAAAAATATTAATTCTAAAAACTTAAATAGGAATGATAAAACACTTTCTGGGACCCACAATAAAAATGTCCTCTTCCTCAGGTGTAAGTGACACGCCCACCCCAGAGCCGGGGGCACTCGGAACCAGGCCAAATGGATATGTTTTGCAGCATCCGTTGCATCCGTTGTGCCACTATATGCAACACATCCATTGCATCTGTCACACAACGCAATGCAATTGATACCGTTCAACGCAAGTGTGAAACTAGCCTAAGATCTTATGGTCAGTGGTGTCTTCACTCTCTCTTCTGTAGAGTGTAAGCTATAATGGTAAGCAGGATCCTCTCTCTTTTCTGTAGCTTTTGGGGAAAATTCATTGAAGTCAGCAAATTAGAATATCAAAATATCCACTTACAGTATCTCTACTGTGAAATACTTGTGGCGCCCTGGACTAGCCAGGTCGTCACAGGTAACACACACACACACACCCCCACCCCTCACTAGACAGTAACATTAGCCAAACACAAAATCCTTGTTGCCTCCCTCCATGGTCTGATGTCCACACCAGGTGGGGCTGAGCCAAGCGGTTGGCCCCACCCACCGAGGAGTTTACAGGCCTGGAGGCGGGAAAAGTGACAGTTCAGTTTAGGAGTGGAGGAGTGAAGGACAGAGTTGAGTCCAGGAGGTTGAAGTGAGAGGAGTAAAGTGGAGAGTGTCTGGGTTTATGGCCCAGGCACTGACAACAAGGTTGGCAGACAGTGGTGGCCGTCTGCAGGAGTGGTGAATCAACACGGAACCGTAGGACCGGGGATGGGCGGTGGCCCGCCGGTACCGACCGGGGAGCAAAGTGAAGCCAGCACACACAGGCAGGCCCATCGGACCCTGACTATGGGGAGATAAGGTATGCACACCAGTGACTATGTAAGGGGAATACATGAAATAGCAGAAACTGCTGTGTGAATACTGACTTGAAAAATCCAATAGCTATATGCAAGAGTGAAAATGTGAAAAATGGAATCTGCATTACTGCCATGAACATATGAATCAAGAGAAATTTAGCTACTGAATTGATCAATGCAATAGAGCCCCAACACTACGCCAAAGTATTTCTCTACGTTGGGGTCCCTAGCTTGTGTGTGTCCTCTCATGCAGTTAAAAAACTTACCGTGTATGGGAAGCTGAGACCCAGGCTATTTATGCGTATGATATGGATTGGCAATAGGTGTGGTTGGGGAGGGTTCACAAACGAAAAAATACTAACAAATAGGAATAACGTTTGGAACACCATTCTAAGTCCGAACTGGGTGCAAAAACCTAAATAAACATCACTATGGGGAGATAAGGTATGCACACCAGTGACTATGTAAGGGGAATACATGAAATAGCAGAAACTGCTGTGTGAATACTGACTTGAAAAATCCAATAGCTATACTTTGGCGTAGTGTTGGGGCTCTATTGCATTGATCAATTCAGTAGCTAAATTTCTCTTGATTCATATGTTCATGGCAGTAATGCAGATTCCATTTTTCACATTTTCACTCTTGCATATAGCTATTGGATTTTTCAAGTCAGTATTCACACAGCAGTTTCTGCTATTTCATGTATTCCCCTTACATAGTCACTGGTGTGCATACCTTATCTCCCCATAGTGATGTTTTTTTAGGTTTTTGCACCCAGTTCGGACTTAGAATGGTGTTCCAAACGTTATTCCTATTTATCAGACCCCGACTAGGCTTGGAGTCACCGTCAACAGTCAAATCCGAGTGTGACAGGAACCCCAGGGGTTTCCTAACAGCCAAAGACCCGTTAGAAGGCAACTGTCCGCACCGTGAGGGTATACAGCTATCGCCTAAGGCTAGAGACCCAAGGGCCAGCGCCTGTGGGCAAACGGGCTCCTCCGGCATCCATACACCGGGGAGCGGACTACCGTTGGGAACCCATCGTAGTCAAACCGTACACAAAGGTGCAGGGAAAGACAGCCACCATCACCTGTCCGGGGAGAGACACTGCAGCCGGCTGTGGGACCCGTCCATCCAGCCGTTTGGTTTACCGAGGACTTTGTGCATCTCTTACTGAGTGAGTACACCCATGCCATCCGGCCCCGCTCCGCGCTGTCCCTGCAATTCTGCACCTCACCAACCCTGCCTCCCCGTCACACCACCGGGCCCCGGGACCATCGACCCCTACCCACGGAGGGGGAAAACAATATCCCAGCTGCTCCCTACCATCGCTCCCGGGATCCCCGTCACGAGCAGCGGTGGTGCCCATCTTCACCACAACTCGTGGGTGGCGTCACGGACTAAATCCCCCAAACCAACCACCCTTTTCACTCACGGGCGAGGAGCGCCGCTTGAGTCCCTGGAACCGGCCCACCGCTCGAGCCACCGAGCAGCAGCCGCAGCAGCGCTGGACCCGAGCGTTAGCGAGCGCAGCAGCGGCGTCCTCCCCGCCCGTGACATACTTGTTAATAATATTTCCATGATATACGTAGATCCAGTCAGTTCTCTTTGTTTCTTTTTTTTTTTCCATTAAGACTCTGCATTATAACAAATTGAAAGTATGTTCACCAAGTTTACTGTTATATTGAGAAAAACATATTTCCAACCCTCCATATGATTGACAGCTAGACATAGACTTATGGTGCCCAGCAGCCCCCTTTGGTGGCTTATATCATTATAGACAGCCATCCTGTAGACCCCTGCCGTCCGTGAGCAGTCTCCCAGCCTATATTTCTATTTGCTGAGTAACTGCTTATACCGTCCTCTTCCTTACTCCTAATACACTGGTTAATTAGAGCAAATAGGTCAATTATATATTTTTCAAGTGTGAATCTATGAAAAATATTTGTATGTTGGATTAGTGGCCAGAAAAAGCCCGATAATCTGCTGCTGTTTTCCCCTGAATGCTGCCATACATTTGATGCTGGAAACAATAATATATCCTGTGATGTGTGAAGGAAAGAAATGAAAGATATTAAGACCAAGAAGGGATCCCGTGATTTAGACATATACCATTCCTCAATCAATAATGCCTCATTCATAAATCATGTGTAATTGCCCCCTGCCTCCTATGATGTAAATTCTCCCATTCACAGGGATCTTACTGGCAATGTAAGGGCAGACATGGAACAGATGTCAGAGAGATGCAGAAATGCCTATTTATAACTAGCTACAATGGAAAAAGGTTTCTTCATCATTTTCATTCATTTTTATTGACAGCTGACTGCTGTCAATGGGGCATTTGGTTACATTTGCCTCGGATAGCACAAAGCATGTTATTAAAGGGAACCTGTCAGGTCCAATATGCACCCAGGACCACGAGCAGTTCTGGGTGCATATTGCTAATCCCTGCCTAACTGTCCCTGTATCTAGTAGTATACATGAAGGGATTCTTAGAAAAAGTATTTCTAAAGATCCTTTATGATATGCTAATGAGCGCAGGGACTAGTCGCAATTGCATTATTTCCCCTGACTAATCCACCCTCTTAACATGTTAGCACGCCCACAGGGGCGTGCTAACATGCTATTCAATGCCCATTACCCAGTGTCATTGGCGGTGACATGTGTACCTGTCTCCATTGTCATCGCCTATCAGACGCCGGGTTTATGCTCAGTGCACATGATAAGAAGTCACCGTACTTCCGATATACACAGATGATAAAAAGGACCAGATTTTGAAGAAAATATTACCGTAGAAGGGCAAAATGGGAATAAAAAAGTGAAGTGAAAGCTAGTATAAAGAAATGTGTTGTACGGTCCACATAAAACTGTGGGTGGTTGTGAATTAAATTAAATGTTCTGGGTGATGCATTCCAGAGAATTAGTGCAGTTCATGAGAAGTCTTGGAGATGGGAGTGGGAGGTTCGGATTATAGAGGATGTCAGTCTTAAGTAATTAGCAGAACGGGAGGCACGGGTGGGGTGATAGATTGTGGCGCCCCTGTGGTTTCAGGCACCACAGGGTACTACACCTCAAATAAGGTGCAGTGTTCATCTCGGATGCGGAGAAGACCATCATCGGTAACAATCACAACCACAACCAACACATAACACGGGATTTTCTGTCCCTGGGACCGGGCTAGGGTAGGTGCTGGGGTAGCCATCATAAGGTATGGGAACTCATGCCTACTAGTCAGGAACTCGGGAGGCGGGGCAACCACAGGGGAATTGAGGAGCCATCCGATACACAATAGGCAGTCAGCTCTAGACAGTGTCCATGTGAGGTCGCACATAGGAGGAGCAGGCAGACAATGAACAGTTTGGAGCCTGTGGTCTGAAGCTGGAGGCTCGACCTGTGTTCTTAGGAAAAGAAGGGGGATCCCAGGGTTCGCCGGGAGTGTGACAGGCACCCGTGACTCGTTCCTCGGCCCAGGAGCTGGGATGGAGGGAGACCGTCGAAAGGAAACTAACTGAAGGGACCACCATTCACGACTTCTAAAGTATCCGGGATCGTCTGGAGCCCATCGCAACCGGGATCGGCACGTCCAACGCCAGTGTGTGACCAGTGAGTAAACAGACTTTGAACTGCACCGCCTGTGCCGTCCCATTACTACCGGCGCCCTCACCATCGCGCCCCAGCGCTGTCAGCGTCTGAGAGTCTACCAACACCATCATTCTTCCTTGGGTATAGCTCTGCCCATGGAGAGCTGTACCAACTGAGCTGCATAGCCATCCGCCCCAGAAGAGAGATGCAATCCTGCAGCAGCGGCTAATCTTGGCTGCACACCACGGGTGGCGTCATGAACAATTACCCCATCATCCCCAGCCTTTTATTGACACCCAGGGTCATGGAACCGGGCAAGGCCACCACGTTGACCCGGCAGACGCACCGTAGCCCAGCGATGAGTAGCACCCAACCCCGTGGGTGCGTCAACTTGGCGTCACAAACAGGATTTCACAGGTACTGTGCACCTATAGACTGTGAACTGAGAGACTGTACACTGGCGGCCATTGAAAACAAAAGATGCCATGTGTAATCACCTCATCTGGTTGTGTCTGCTTTTCGTGGGCTGGGTGGCAGAAAGGTGCGAAGGACCGTCCCTACTCATCCTGATCATAGTGGGGAAATGAAACTTATCTTAAACAACTGACCCGCCCCCTGGGAGAGGGCATAAAAATGAGCTTACTGTGCAGTCTGGGACTGGATGAAAGATGACGGAGAGTGCCTGGAGCATCCACGAGCGGGGTGGAAGCAGCCAGCTTACGGTCATCCCGAGGAAGCCCCGGGAAAGTGACCCATGGTCTCCCCTGAGCAACTGGATGAGGAGGTGAAGTGGTTGCGGGAAAACATGGATTACACTGAAGACATGGATCACGCTAATGGAGGACATTGCGACCAGGAGACTTAGACCATGTTGTCCATGTCTTACCTGCGATCCCGGAAAGCTGCATAGGAACTGGAGATGAGGGATCACCTGGTCCCTGTAAATAGTTAACTGCATAGAGAATGATAAGTGTTGAATGGATAGCTGGGCCATCGGACTTCGAATGGCCAGGACTCTGCTTGTAAATATGTTTTACCAGTTGTGCACCTTACCAGAATTAGTAAGACCTGAAAACCTGTCGGTGTGCTGAAGAGAAGAAGAAGGAACGCTTTGAGCACACCCAGAGCCTACGTTGGGGCTTAAGGGCAGGTCCCCATATAATGTGAGATGCCGAGGGGAGAAGTACTAGAGAACAGGTATGTTTCCCCTTGGTTCATTTCATATGTCTCCATGTATTGATTGTGGAGCAGTCAGCCCATACAAATGGACTGGGAAAAGCTGGGAATATTATATCTGGCTCAGCAATAAGTTAGTCACTGAAGCCTGTTTATTTCAGTGTAATTTTGGGCTCTGTTTTTCTTGGAGCAATCAGTAGGAATGGCAGTGGGACTGGTTGCTCCCTTCTCCACATTCAATCCAGGTTTTTGATCCCTCACTGGATCAGCTGAAATAATCAGGAGGCATTCAGTGAAAGGAGCCTGCTGAGGAGAGCAGGACAGGCTGATGGCTGCTGGGGCTGAGACTCCATACCTTCGCCTGCTGTGCTGAGGAACCGACACAGTAAGAGAATACTGTTTTGTTTGTTACATAGGTTTATTTTGTAGTTAGCATTCTGTTGTTAGTTAGTGGCCAGACGGCCTTAGACATTTATTTTCCTGTTTTTGCATGTGTAACACTGAGAGATAAGTGTACACAATAAACACGTCAGTGGCCGTATCTGTGTGGAAAATGCCAGTCTGCCGCTGTCCTCTTTGAATCTATAGCCACTTGCTTGGACCAAAGCAAAGATCCCAGCTGAGCTATATCCCCTGTCTCACAATAGTTGCTGCTAAAAGTTTGCACTTAAATATATGTTGCACTTAGAGGAAAAATGTTTTATGCTATGTGAAATGACAAAGTGTTAGGTGAAATGCAAAGTGAAGGTTTTATTGCACAAATGAAAGTGAAAGTACAGCGAGAAGGAGAATGTTTTATTGCTTAAAAGTGAATGTTTTATGTCCAGATTTTATGCATTTACAGTGTCATCATTTCCATGTGACAAATGTGAAATGTATAATGTTTGCAACGTTCAAGAGTCCGTACCTCCCATAAAGGGAAGAAAAGTTGTTGTTTATTATGTTACATCAAATATTGCAGTGTACACCGTGTTGTCTTGTTTACAGCCTGCGGACATGCTGTGATTTGCTGTGGGGGTATGTGGCAACCCTGTGGCTTCAAGCGCCACAGGGTACTGCTTCTCACTTAAGGTGCAGTATTCATCTTGGATGCGGAAGAGATTGTCATCGGTAACAATCACAACCACAACCAACACATAACACGGAGTATTCTGTCCCTAGGACCGGGCTAGGGTAGGTGCTGGGGTAGCCATTATGAGTTATGGGACCTCATGTATACTATTCAGGAACGTGGGGCACCCACAGGGGAAGTGAGGAGCCATCCGATAAACAATAGGCAGTCAGCACCGGACAGTTTCCGTGTGAGGTCGCACTTAAGAGGAGAAGGCAAACAATGAACAGTTTGGGGCCTGTGGTCTGAAGCTGGAGGGTCGACCTGGGTTCTTATGAAAAGAAGGGGGATCCCAGGGATTTCGGGGAGCGCAGCAGGTACCCATGACCCGTTCCACGACCCAGGAGCTGGTGTGGATGGAGACCGTAATAAGGAAACTAACAAAGGACTACCGGTCACGACCTCCGAAGTATCCAGGATCGTCTGGAGCCCATCGCAGCGGGGATCGGCACGTCCAATGGCAGCGTCTGACCAGTGAGTAAAGAGACCTTGAACTGCACCGTCTGTGTCGTCCCGTTACTGCCGGCGCCCTCACCATCGCGCCCCTAGCGCTGTCAGCATCTGAGAGAGCACCACCACTATCATCCTTCCTGGGGCATAGCTCTGCACGTGGAGAGCTGTACCAACTGAGCTGCCTAGCCATCCGCCTCAGAAGAGAGAAGCGATCCCGCAGCAGCGGCTAATCTTGGCCAAACACCACAGGTGGCGTCACAAACAATTTTCCCCATCGTACTCATCTCCAGCCTTTTATTGACACCAGGGGTAACGCAACCGGGCAAGGCCACTGCGGCAACCCAGCAGAAAACACCGCGGCCCGGTGATGAGTAGCACCCGACTCCATGGGCGCGTCATAGACTGACATGAGGGAGGAGATGTAGTGTGTGCCGCCCCTGCAGCGGTCGAACCGCTCGGATCCAGGGTCACTGCTGTGGCTCAACGGTCTCTGGACCCGGGGGTTTGTAGACCCTCAAATATAAAAAGGGGGGGCTATTACAGGGGATAGGACTTTGTGACACCACCCGTGGTTCGCGATAAAGGAGTACCGCCGCTGCCGATGGGAGTACCCGGGGAGATGGATTGGGGCAGCCAGATGATGTTCCCTCCACGGGTAGGGGAGGCCCCGTAACTCTGTGTGATGGTGGAGCAGGGGTGCGCAGGGCCAGTTGGGGGAAGGGGAAGCTCATGTACTCACTCAGGCAGCATCGGTGGTGGTGCGACCGCAAAAACAGACTCTGACAACAAGGTAAACCAAGTCTCTGGGTGCCGCTGCTGTAACTCCCTGGCCTATCAGATCGTCACAGGGTATTGTGCAAACTGCCCTTCTGTACAATACCCACCTCCTCCTTGGTTGAGTCTCTGACCTTTGGTGTTGCCAAGAACAAGCTAATCAAAATCCTAGGAATACTCTGCACCACACCCACCAGACACAGCAGTGGATGGCCTGAGTGGAATAGGGTCGTCCACTTGGGGGGTTGGTTAAGGGGAGGTCAGGAGTGTCAGGAGACAGTCAGTTGAACAGTGCAGTGTTGGAGGTGAAAGTGAGAGGAGGTCAGGAGCTGGGCTCCTTGAGACTACTAGGTGGCAGACGTTGGTCTGGGCCTGGTAGGAGCTGGACCCCGGTCGCAGGGAATTGTGACAAGGGGCACGGACTGTCAAGGAGGACAGCCGGCAGCCTTGTGCCATCACCGGGCAGGGGCCAGGGCACGACGGGGTACGTGGACCCTAGGTCAGGAAGGAGCTTCAGGCGTCCTGACAATTTACCCGATGAGGACGGAGCCTTCAAGATCCGTTCTCAACCCGCTCCAAAATCAGGGTACTAGCGCAACGAGGGGGATAGGACTTTCCCACTACGTAATCCAGAAATCCCAAGCGTGAACCCTGAGAGCAAGCTCACCCAGTTAGCCACACTGGAGAGTGGGACCCGATTAGTTCTATGCTAAAGGGACCAGTTAGAAGAAAAGGTGCCAAGGAAAAGTTCACACGCTAACAGGCAACACCAACGGGCACAGGATCCAGACGTGCTCCCTGCAAGCGGCAGCGGTGTCAAGAACTTTGGTTTACCACAGTTGTCGGTGTCTGCGTTATTGGACTGAGTGAGTGCATAAGTGGCTATTACCATCCCAACGGCACCTCACCGTCACCATCACCGAGTCCCGGGGCATCCCCCCTACCCGTGGAGGGGTTAAAGACATAGCTGCTCACACCATCGCCACCGAGTACTCCCAATAGCAGCTGTGGTACTCCCTCTTACCACGCACCATGGGTGGCATCACGAACTTTCCACACCATCCCCTGTAAATATCCCCCCTTTTATTCCGAGTGGCCTCGCGACCCCGACCCTCGGGTCCGGAGACCCCTCGAGCCACCGCAGATCCGGATCTGAGCAGCCTGGCTGCTGACGCGGGGGCGGCACACTGCCCTCTTGGGGGAGCCTGTCCGGGTATCCGTCCCCTGTAGTACTGCAGGGTGATCCGGAGCCTGCCTCTGTGCGCAAATTTTGAAAGTGTCCTTGTGGCCCGTTGGCGTAAAGCTGTTCGGGCCCCGCTCCTTCCTTGTGGATAGAAGAGCTGTGCTCACAAGGGCTCACGCATGGGATTTCTGTGGGCTGCTTGGGTTGGAAAACCCTATCCCCCTCATTGTGCTAATGCCCCTGATCTCTGAGCTTCTTGGGGACAGTCCATAAAACCACTTACCTCCACAGGTTAATTGCTGGGTTGCCTGAAGCTACTCCCCGACCTAGGGTCCAGTATCCTGCCGTGCTTTCGGTCCCAGACCGGTTATTAGTCTCAGATGCCTCCTGTTCTCCAAGACCAGGTCTAGACACCCAGCCTCAATACCCTGCAACAGGGTCTCAGACTCCTCCGGGCCCAGACCACCGTCTATGACCCAACCTGCCACAAACAGGGAGCTGCACACTCCTCTGTCTTTTTGGGAGTTCGAACTCCCAGTTCCTCTCACTTTGCTCCCCTGGAGCTGACTGCTTTGTCACCTCCAACCAGTCTGCCTGACCCCTAGGTGGGCAGCCCTATTCCAGCTCAGCAGCCCCCTGGTGTGCCTGACAGGGTGTGGTGTGAGGTGTGGTTGGGATTTTGGATGCTGATGGAGGCAGTACTACAAGTTGGGAACCCAGAACCATGAGGGGTTGAATACTGCACCAAAGGGCAGGAAGTGCAGTACCCTGTGACGCCCTGAATAATCCAGCGGCGTCACAAGTGTGCTGCAGGTCGAGAGCTTTGTTGCTGAGAGTGATACGTTTAAATTGGACTCTGTAGTAAATGGGCAACCAATGCAATGACTGGCACAGAGTACAAACAGTGGTGTAGCGGTTGTAGAGGAACATGTTTCTGACTGCTGCATTCAGGAAGAATTGAAGAGGGATAGTTTTGTAAGAGGGTTACAGATTAGTAGACTGAAAAAGAGGATGAATAAGAGCGACAATAAAAGGTTTTTTGGAGTCAAACTTAAGAAAAGGTTGAATTGTAGAGATGTTTTTGAGGTTAAGTTGACATGAGGGAGCGAGTGATCAGATTCAAGGAGAGATCTGAGTGAAATGTGACCAGAAAACAGCAGGCGTGCTGCTGGGGAGTAATTGTAGAACCTGTCCAGAGACAAGGTGTATAAATCGGTGTCATCAGAATACAGATTGGTACTGAAAACCAAATCTACTAAGGATTTGTCCATCCATTGCTTACAGGCTGCACCAGTTCTGTTGTGTTCTGCCTACACATTTTATTTTGTGTCACTGCTGGAGCAGACTTTTTGGTGGGTCATGTCAACCACCACCAATCTCATATTGAAATACTGTAGGTCATCAATTGTAAAGGCCCTGTCACACACAGAGATAAATCTGCGGCAGATCTGTGGTTGCAGTGAAATTGTGGACAATCAATGCCAGGTTTGTGGCTGTGTACAAATGGAACAATATGTCCATGATTTCACTGCAACCACAGATCTGCTAAAGATTTATCTGTGTGTGTGACAAGGCCTTTAGAGTTTGTTGACATCTGTGCACGCTTCTGAAGCTTTGTGAGTGCCCAAAACCTGTGCCAATCAGGAGCTTCAAGAACATGCGCAGATGACAAATGAAGCTGAGCATGTACATCCAGCGTTAATGCGCATGTGTGATGCCCTGGACTAGCCAGGTAGTCACAGACATACCAACACACACACCCCCACCCTAGGCAGTTACAGCAACCAAACACAAAACCCTTGTTGCCTCCCTCCAGGGTCTGATGTCCACACCAGGTAGGGTGGAGCCAAGCAGTTTGCCCCACTCACCGAGGAGTTCACAGGCCTGGAGGCGGGAAAAGTAGTCAGTGAGAGTTTGGAGTAGATGAGTTCAGGAGGTGAAAGTGAGAGGTCACGTACTGCGAGTGTCTGGGTTGGAGCCCAGACACTGACAGCAAGGTTGGCAGACGGTGGTGGCCGTCTGCAGGAGTTAGTGGAACTCCGCAGAGCCGTAAGGACCGGGGTCGGCCGTCGGCCCGCTGGTACTGGACCGGGGAACGGAGTGAAGCTAAGCACACAGGCAGGGCCATCGGACCCCGACCAGGCTTGGAGCCGCCGTCAATAGTCAAATCTGAATGTGACAGGAACCCCAGGGGTTCCACAACTACCAAGTCCCTATTGGAGGCAACCGTCTACCCAGAGAGGATATACAGCCACCGCCACAGGCTAGAGATCCAAGGGCCAGCGCCTGCGGGCAAAATGGGCTCCTACGGCACCTATACGCTGGGGAGTGAACTACCGGTGGGCAACTGTCGCGGGCGGGGAGAATGCCGCCGCCGCTGCGCTCTCGCTGGCGCTCGGGTCTGGCGCTGCTGCTGCTCGGTGGCTCGAGTGATGGGCCGGATCCGGGGACTCGAGCGGCGCTCCTCGCCCGTGCAGTAAAAGGGGTGATTTGGGTTTGGGGAGTTGGTCCGTGGCGCCACCCACGGTTTGTGGTGAGGTTGGGACACCACCGCTGCTCTGGACGGGGATCCCGGGAGCAATGACAGGGAGCAGCCGAGATAATTCTCTCCCCTCCGTGGGTAGGGGGTTGGTCGTCCCGGGGCCTGGTGAGGTGACGGGGGAGGCAGGGTTGGGGAGGTGAAGGGTCGCGGGGGCAGCGCGGTGCCAGACGGCACGGTGGTACTCACTCAGCCAATGATGGATACAGAGTCTCCGGTAAAACAAACGGCTGGATGGACGGGTCCCGCAGCCGGCTGCTGTGGTTACTGCCGGTAGGTTGATGGTGGCTGCCTTTCCCTGCACCTGTTGTGTATCTTCGGTCCCGATGGCTTCCCACCGGTAACCCGCTCCCCAGCTTGGATATGGGCTGGAGGAGCCCCTTTTGCCTGCAGGCTCTGGCCCTAGGAATTCTAACTGTGGTGGTAGTTGTATTTCCCTTTCTCGGTTTGGACTGTTGCCTTCAGTCGGGTCTTTGCTGCTACAAAACCCCAGAGGTTCTGGTCGCTAACGGATTTGACCAGTTTAACGGCGACTCCAAGCCTGGTCGGGGTACGCAGGCCCTGCCGGTTTGTGCTGGCTTCTCTTCGCTCCCTGGTTTGGTACCGGCGGGCCACCGCTTGTCCCCGGTCCTACGGTTCCGCGTCAATCAGCCTCTACTGCAGACAGCCACCACCGTCTGCCAACCTTGCTCTCGGTGCCCGGGCCACGTACCCGGACACGGTCAGTCTGCTCCTCTACTACTTCTTACTCCTTCTCCTTCACTCTCCCTGACTTCAACTGTCTTCCTTTCCCGCCTCCAGGACTGTGAACTCCTCAGTGGGTGGGGCCAACCGCCTTGCTCCACCCCACCTTGTGTGGACATCAGCCCCTGGAGGGAGGCAACAAGGATTTGTGTGTGACTGGTGTGCCTATCTCGGGGTGTGGGTGTGTTGTTGCAGTACCTGTGACGACCTGGCTAGTCCAGGGCGTCACATTCCCCCTTGGTTAAATGCAGATCGTCCGCGGGCTGCCCGTCCATCACCGGTTTCATTTTTGTAAAAACTGTAGAAAAAAGGTAGAAAACATTTAAACAAAGCATTTTTCATGAATCTTCCCTTAACGGGAGGCACGGCACTTAAACGTTACTAACAGTAGTCACTTTCATTAAAACATACGGCTTCCGCTCTCTCCCGCCCAAACAACCTGGCCCTGATGCTGCCCCTAAGAAGTGGGCAGCACCCCTTGACCCCAGTCCATCTCCAGGCTGCCCGAGCGGGTACGGGTACGGTGTTTCGCACCCTACGGTCTTTTCAGGGGACCCACGTCCATGGGGAACCCCTGACCCCCGGAGGATGGCCACCGGTCCAGGTGGTGACCGGGCCCCAGCCTACTCTGCTGGGCCCTTGCTCCAATCTGTCTCTCCGGAGGCGGTAACGGATTTATGACAAATATTTACATTTCCACTAGTTTGTGGTTGCCCTGCAAGTTCTCGGGCGTGTCCGTAAGTAGTTACTTACACACGGTGCAAAGGGTCCCTACGGGGACAACTTGCTGCCAACAGCCGGTTCAATCACTGTTGACAATCAGATTAACTTCTCGGTTGATTACTTTCATTCATCTACTTAACAACAGTACTGGTGGTCCCAACGGGGACAACGGTGCAACAGAGGGACCGCTGACTCACTTCAAATCCACAACGTAGGCCGGAGGAGGGGGCTGGGCTGGTGCTTGGGCCTCCTGTCCTCCTCTCAGTTTGGCGTCCAGGGCAAACCAGCCCCTCTCTTCGCAGTGCCGTGTGTATTGTACCAGATCTCCTGGGAGCAAGTAACGGCCCGGGTGGTCCTCCGGCAGGTGGGCATTAACGTCCCGACGGGCCACAAAGACTTCGGCCTCCAGGCCCGGCTCGAAGATAAATCCGTACCCCCGACGGACATTAAACCTTCTCACTTGCCCCTCGTGTATCGGGTCCCGTACCCGGAAGGTGGCTCTGCGGAGGCTCTCCTTTTCTTGGATGGTGCGGGCTATCAGTTCAGCCTTCTGCCTTTCCCTCTCCGCAATTTCTCGGCCCAGCGGGGTCAGTTCCCTGTCCCAGTAAGGGACTACTGTTTGCCCCTGCGCGCGGGTCGGGCCCCGCGGGACTTCCACCACACTGCCCACTACTGGCGCCCTCTGTGGAAGATCCCGCGGTGTCATGGCCTGGGGTGCTGCCTCACAGCAACGACCCGGCGCAGCCTCAGCCGAGGTGTGAGGGATGGGTACAGGGGTCCTCTCCCGCTTGACCTCCGCCTCCTCCTGCACAGAACGGACCGCTGGTGCCGGAACGGAACTAGGCACGGTCACTGCAAGTGCCACCGGTACATCCTCATCAGCGGACCACGGCTTCGGCAACTTCCAGGGAAGCGGTTCAGAGCGGCTACGAGCTTCGGCTGCAGGTCGGTCCGCTTGGGCGGACGGGCAGGGTGCCGTTACCGGTTGCGCAGGTAGCGGACCTAGTGGCGGGGCGGTAGTGACTAACACGGGTAGCGGGGGAGGCAGCAGGGTGAGCGAGCGCAGGCTGGGCCCCTCAGCCACAGCGGCCGATCCCTTAGGAATACAGGGGCTTGGGTCACTTACCCGCTCCTCCAAATCTTCCTCCTCCTCGCGTCTCCGTACAGCCGCCACCACGTCCGCCATGTCGGCCTCCCACTCCTCCAGGAGGAGTTGCATTCGGACCTGCAGGCGGCTGCTCAGCTGGACTGTCCGGGCTTCCACCCACGCTGCGGTACCAGGCGCGGGCGCGGGGACTGTGGTGTTATCGGACGGACGGTGCATACTGGCAGTGGTGTCTTCCAGGAACCAAAATATGGCTGCAGAGTCCTGGCGTCCCTGCTTTTATAGCCGCGGCTTACATGCGGCCGGACGCCATCCGTCCCCCCTTGGTCTTTTCTCAGCACCTCCTCTTCAGGGGCGGAGCTTCGGATTTCACGCCTCCACTGCTCGAGAAGACGCTCGAGCGGGAAAATCTTCGCGTCCAAGATGGCAGCTTCTGAAATTTTTCGCCCGGACACCACCGGCGGGACACAGGGCGCACTTCTGCCAGCCGGCAGAATGGTAAGATCCTGTTCGTGACGCCAAGTTGTGTCGCGGGTGGGGAGGATGCCGCCGCCACTGCGCTCTCACTGGCGCTCGGGTCCGGCGCTGCTGCTGCTGCTCGGTGGCTCGAGCGGTGCTCCTCGCCCGTGCAGTGAAAGGGGTGATTTGGGTTTGGGGAGTTGGTCCGTGACGCCACCCACGGTTTGTGGTGAGGTTGGGACACCAACGCTGCTCTGGACAGGGATCGCGGGAGCGATGACAGGGAGCAGCCGAGATGTTTCTCTCCCCTCCGTGGGTAGGGGGTTGATGGTCCCGGGGCCCGGTGAGGTGACTGGGGAGGCAGGGTTGGCGAGGTGCAGGGTCGCGGGGGCAGCGCGGTGCCAGACGGCACGGTGGTACTCACTCAGCCAATGATGGATACAGAGTCTCCGGTAAAACAAACGGCTGGATGGACGGGTCCCGCAGCTGGCTGCTGTGGTTACTCCCGGTAGGTTGGTGGTGGCTGCCTTTCCCTGCACCTGTTGTGTATCTTTGGTCCCGATGGCTTCCCACCGGTAACCCGCTCCCCAGCTTGGATATGGGCTGGAGGAGCCCCTTTTGCCCGCAGGCTCTGTCCCTGGGAATTCTAACTGTGGCGGTAGTTGTATTTCCCTTTCTCGGTTTGGACGGTTGCCTTCAGTCGGGTCTTTGCTGCTAGGAAACCCCGGAGGTTCCGGTCGCTAACGGATTTGACCAGTTGAACAGCGACTCCAAGCCTGGTCGGGGTCCGCAGGCCCTGCCGGTTTGTGCTGGCTTCTCTTCGCTCCCTGGTTCGGTACCGGCGGGCCACCGCCCGTCCCCGGTCCTACGGTTCCGCGTCAATCAGCCTCTCCTGCAGCCAGCCACCACCATCTGCCAACCTTGCCCTCGGTGCCCGGGCCACATACAAGGACACGGTCAGTCTGCTCCTCTACTACTGCTTACTCATTCTCCTTCACTCTCCCTAACTTCAACTGTCTTCCTTTCCCGCCTCCAGGACTGTGAACTCCTCAGTGGGTGGGGCCAACCACCTGGCTCCACCCCACCTGGTGTGGACATCAGCCCCTGGAGGGAGGCAACAAGGATTTGTGTGTGACTGGTGTGCCTATCTCGGGGTGTGGGGTGTGTTGTTGCAGTACCTGTGACGACCTGGCTAGTCCAGGGCGCCACACAACCACAGGAGTCAGAACATTCTAAAAGGTGCAGGGAAAAACAGCCACCATCAGCCGTCCGGGGAGAGCACAACAATAACACTGCAGCCGGCTGCGGGACCCGTCCATCCGGACGTTTTGGTTTACCAGAGACTTTGTCAGTGATTGTCTGAGTGAGTACACCAGTGCCATCCGGCACCGCGCCGCGCAGTTCCTGCACCCCAGCCATCCAGCCTCCCCATTACACCATCGGGCCCCGGGATCACCAACCCCTGCCCACGGAGGGGACAACATCTGTACAACATTCACACCAGACTGGTCACATGGCTATGACGTCATGGAAGGTCCTTTAGGCAGTGGTGGTTACTCGGGGGCACAGCAATGATCGGACGCGGAAGCAGAAGCGGCCGGGAGACAGAGTCTGCAGGACGCGTCGCGGGACCTGTAAGTATAATGACAATGTTTATTATTAACTATATTCTTTATTTTACAGCCCCTTCCCCGATCCATCCCATAACTGTGAAGCCTGAGATCGGACGCAAGTTTGTGTTATCTCGATCCCGATCTCGATCTTTACAAAACGTTCGGGCAAGGCTCCCATTCCCGAACATCAGGGGACTGCCCATCACTAGAGAAGATAACTGACTTTCGTGATGGTAGTAATTAGTAGTTATTTTAATCTCAGTGATTATATACAGTACCTACTGATGATGTGAAATCCATAGAAAGTTCAAAATATGCTCCTACAGTGAAATAATTGTAATCTAAATATCTAAATTTACATGTCACATACTGTATACCAAATAAAGTAATTGACAAAGCATATTCACAACAGATATACTCTGGTCTAATAAATAAATCAGATACAAATCCCAAAATCTGCATACTGAATGAGTTGGATCTTTTAAAAATTCATGAGCTGAGATTTAGAAACATTATTTAAATTATTTAGAAAATTAACATTAGTTCCAATGTTTAAAGGGGGTTATTCACTTTCAGATTTTGACCTTTTGATAGGGCACCAACGGCAGTAAAAGCAACCTTCTAAGTCACACCGTCAGTGCCGAGTGTGGAGACACGAGGGTCAGTGGATGCTCTCGTCTGCTGGCCTGACTGTCTTCAGAAAGTCCACACGAACCAGCGTTCATCCCACTGTATGCACACACTCCTTCCTCATGGGCAAATCACAACTCAGACATTACAGGGTGAGTGAACCACACATGGTAAGACTTATTGGTTCACCAATAGGCAAAAACATATAGTACATTCCCAGGAAGAAGAGAAGATGGTACAAGCAATGGAGTCTCACCGTTCCACTGCCCCACCAGGGATACGAGTCATCATGACTTCAAGGCTTCCGGGAATAACTATACCAGTCAAGCAGCACCTCACTTTTGGAGGGCACCCACTGAGAAGAGATAGGAAGCTTAGGAAACAGTTCTGTGATCCTTCAGCTGGATCCGTGGATCCTAAACTGAAATCCCAAAGTGAAGCAGTTCTGTGTTTCCTCATTCAGATCCAAAGCTCCTCGACTGAGATGATGTAGAATTCTTCCTTAAGTGAAGCAGATCATGTAGAGTCTTACCCTGGTGACAAAAGTAAAGCCCTTTTATACCACTTAGTTCTCTTACAGGATTGGTGGAGATGACTACTCTCTCATTGGTCACAAGTTCAATCCAACTACATAATTTTCCTCTGAACTATGCTGATGGATTGTCAGGAGGACTCTGAGCATGCGGCAATGGAGGTTGGCTGGAGTACGGCGTCTCAGACCCCGATAGGTTGTCTATGCAGAATTTTGACCAGCTGGGCTCCAGGCATGGAGCCCCGGCTTTGTAAACAATCTTTGTCCATATGTCCAAGGAACCCGCACATATCACAGCGCCAAGGATTGGGAAAGTCACAGGTCCTGTTTGTAAGCCTTTGTCCAGCTCGGGCTTCTACGAGGTTGTGTGATAGTCCTCTTCCAGTGACTGAAGGCTGCTCAAGTCCCTGGATGAAAGACTTCCTGAGATTGGTGGGCATATCAGGTCTCCAGTGGGGTTAATTGGCTGTAAACTCATCAGCCAAATGGGTTGCTTGAATTGGGCTGCTTGCTTTGGAGTGTCATGTTTCAAGTTGGCTATCCATGCTCGTATTTCTGGGGGCATCTTCTCATTGAGTTGTTCAAGCACGATCACGTTCTGGTGGGCAGCGGCAAAGTGGGCAGCCTGACCATCAAGCCAAAGATTGCAGTGCCAAGGAAGTTGACTGCCAAATTGTACATACTGTAGGAAGATCCCTGGCAAGAAAAAGTCTGGACCTTGATGCAACATTTCTCGGGAGTTATGGTAAAAAGAGCCAACATGGTGTCCTTAACAGTCGCATAGTCCAGGCAGTCCTGGACAATCGAACAGCATCTTGGGCCCGGCCAGTCAAACTAGTCCACAGCTATTTCCCCCAACCAGCTGTGGGTACCTGGTGCATCAGCATCAGTGTCTCAAAGCTTTGCAGATGTTCATCTACCTCAGTGCTGGGCTTTTTAAATAGTGGCACATTCCTGCTGCGGAGATGATTTCCTTCGTGGTGGACCTTCATGGAGATAGGTCTGGTGCTGGTGGTAGGGGAACTGGAACTGCTGCTACAAAACCCCAGAGGTTCTGGTCGCTAACGGATTTGACCAGTTTAACGGCGACTCCAAGCCTGGTCGGGGTACGCAGGCCCTGCCGGTTTGTGCTGGCTTCTCTTCGCTCCCTGGTTTGGTACCGGCGGGCCACCGCTTGTCCCCGGTCCTACGGTTCCGCGTCAATCAGCCTCTACTGCAGACAGCCACCACCGTCTGCCAACCTTGCTCTCGGTGCCCGGGCCACGTACCCGGACACGGTCAGTCTGCTCCTCTACTACTTCTTACTCCTTCTCCTTCACTCTCCCTGACTTCAACTGTCTTCCTTTCCCGCCTCCAGGACTGTGAACTCCTCAGTGGGTGGGGCCAACCGCCTTGCTCCACCCCACCTTGTGTGGACATCAGCCCCTGGAGGGAGGCAACAAGGATTTGTGTGTGACTGGTGTGCCTATCTCGGGGTGTGGGTGTGTTGTTGCAGTACCTGTGACGACCTGGCTAGTCCAGGGCGTCACATTCCCCCTTGGTTAAATGCAGATCGTCCGCGGGCTGCCCGTCCATCACCGGTTTCATTTTTGTAAAAACTGTAGAAAAAAGGTAGAAAACATTTAAACAAAGCATTTTTCATGAATCTTCCCTTAACGGGAGGCACGGCACTTAAACGTTACTAACAGTAGTCACTTTCATTAAAACATACGGCTTCCGCTCTCTCCCGCCCAAACAACCTGGCCCTGATGCTGCCCCTAAGAAGTGGGCAGCACCCCTTGACCCCAGTCCATCTCCAGGCTGCCCGAGCGGGTACGGGTACGGTGTTTCGCACCCTACGGTCTTTTCAGGGGACCCACGTCCATGGGGAACCCCTGACCCCCGGAGGATGGCCACCGGTCCAGGTGGTGACCGGGCCCCAGCCTACTCTGCTGGGCCCTTGCTCCAATCTGTCTCTCCGGAGGCGGTAACGGATTTATGACAAATATTTACATTTCCACTAGTTTGTGGTTGCCCTGCAAGTTCTCGGGCGTGTCCGTAAGTAGTTACTTACACACGGTGCAAAGGGTCCCTACGGGGACAACTTGCTGCCAACAGCCGGTTCAATCACTGTTGACAATCAGATTAACTTCTCGGTTGATTACTTTCATTCATCTACTTAACAACAGTACTGGTGGTCCCAACGGGGACAACGGTGCAACAGAGGGACCGCTGACTCACTTCAAATCCACAACGTAGGCCGGAGGAGGGGGCTGGGCTGGTGCTTGGGCCTCCTGTCCTCCTCTCAGTTTGGCGTCCAGGGCAAACCAGCCCCTCTCTTCGCAGTGCCGTGTGTATTGTACCAGATCTCCTGGGAGCAAGTAACGGCCCGGGTGGTCCTCCGGCAGGTGGGCATTAACGTCCCGACGGGCCACAAAGACTTCGGCCTCCAGGCCCGGCTCGAAGATAAATCCGTACCCCCGACGGACATTAAACCTTCTCACTTGCCCCTCGTGTATCGGGTCCCGTACCCGGAAGGTGGCTCTGCGGAGGCTCTCCTTTTCTTGGATGGTGCGGGCTATCAGTTCAGCCTTCTGCCTTTCCCTCTCCGCAATTTCTCGGCCCAGCGGGGTCAGTTCCCTGTCCCAGTAAGGGACTACTGTTTGCCCCTGCGCGCGGGTCGGGCCCCGCGGGACTTCCACCACACTGCCCACTACTGGCGCCCTCTGTGGAAGATCCCGCGGTGTCATGGCCTGGGGTGCTGCCTCACAGCAACGACCCGGCGCAGCCTCAGCCGAGGTGTGAGGGATGGGTACAGGGGTCCTCTCCCGCTTGACCTCCGCCTCCTCCTGCACAGAACGGACCGCTGGTGCCGGAACGGAACTAGGCACGGTCACTGCAAGTGCCACCGGTACATCCTCATCGGCGGACCACGGCTTCGGCAACTTCCAGGGAAGCGGTTCAGAGCGGCTACGAGCTTCGGCTGCAGGTCGGTCCGCTTGGGCGGACGGGCAGGGTGCCGTTACCGGTTGCGCAGGTAGCGGACCTAGTGGCGGGGCGGTAGTGACTAACACGGGTAGCGGGGGAGGCAGCAGGGTGAGCGAGCGCAGGCTGGGCCCCTCAGCCACAGCGGCCGATCCCTTAGGAATACAGGGGCTTGGGTCACTTACCCGCTCCTCCAAATCTTCCTCCTCCTCGCGTCTCCGTACAGCCGCCACCACGTCCGCCATGTCGGCCTCCCACTCCTCCACGCGTCGCGGGACCTGTAAGTATAATGACAATGTTTATTATTAACTATATTCTTTATTTTACAGCCCCTTCCCCGATCCATCCCATAACTGTGAAGCCTGAGATCGGACGCAAGTTTGTGTTATCTCGATCCCGATCTCGATCTTTACAAAACGTTCGGGCAAGGCTCCCATTCCCGAACATCAGGGGACTGCCCATCACTAGAGAAGATAACTGACTTTCGTGATGGTAGTAATTAGTAGTTATTTTAATCTCAATGATTATATACAGTACCTACTGATGATGTGAAATCCATAGAAAGTTCAAAATATGCTCCTACAGTGAAATAATTGTAATCTAAATATCTAAATTTACATGTCACATACTGTATACCAAATAAAGTAATTGACAAAGCGTATTCACAACAGATATACTCTGGTCTAATAAATAAATCAGATACAAATCCCAAAATCTGCATACTGAATGAGTTGGATCTTTTAAAAATTCATGAGCTGAGATTTAGAAACATTATTTAAATTATTTAGAAAATTAACATTAGTTCCAATGTTTAAAGGGGGTTATTCACTTTCAGATTTTGACCTTTTGATAGGGCACCAACGGCAGTAAAAGCAACCTTCTAAGTCACACCGTCAGTGCCGAGTGTGGAGACACGAGGGTCAGTGGATGCTCTCGTCTGCTGGCCTGACTGTCTTCAGAAAGTCCACACGAACCAGCGTTCATCCCACTGTATGCACACACTCCTTCCTCATGGGCAAATCACAACTCAGACATTACAGGGTGAGTGAACCACACATGGTAAGACTTATTGGTTCACCAATAGGCAAAAACATATAGTACATTCCCAGGAAGAAGAGAAGATGGTACAAGCAATGGAGTCTCACCGTTCCACTGCCCCACCAGGGATAAGAGTCATCATGACTTCAAGGCTTCCGGGAATAACTATACCAGTCAAGCAGCACCTCACTTTTGGAGGGCACCCACTGAGAAGAGATAGGAAGCTTAGGAAACAGTTCTGTGATCCTTCAGCTGGATCCGTGGATCCTAAACTGAAATCCCAAAGTGAAGCAGTTCTGTGTTTCCTCATTCAGATCCAAAGCTCCTCGACTGAGATGATGTAGAATTCTTCCTTAAGTGAAGCAGATCATGTAGAGTCTTACCCTGGTGACAAAAGTAAAGCCCTTTTATACCACTTAGTTCTCTTACAGGATTGGTGGAGATGACTACTCTCTCATTGGTCACAAGTTCAATCCAACTACATAATTTTCCTCTGAACTATGCTGATGGATTGTCAGGAGGACTCTGAGCATGCGGCAATGGAGGTTGGCTGGAGTACGGCGTCTCAGACCCCGATAGGTTGTCTATGCAGAATTTTGACCAGCTGGGCTCCAGGCATGGAGCCCCGGCTTTGTAAACAATCTTTGTCCATATGTCCAAGGAACCCGCACATATCACAGCGCCAAGGATTGGGAAAGTCACAGGTCCTGTTTGTAAGCCTTTGTCCAGCTCGGGCTTCTACGAGGTTGTGTGATAGTCCTCTTCCAGTGACTGAAGGCTGCTCAAGTCCCTGGATGAAAGACTTCCTGAGATTGGTGGGCATATCAGGTCTCCAGTGGGGTTAATTGGCTGTAAACTCATCAGCCAAATGGGTTGCTTGAATTGGGCTGCTTGCTTTGGAGTGTCATGTTTCAAGTTGGCTATCCATGCTCGTATTTCTGGGGGCATCTTCTCATTGAGTTGTTCAAGCACGATCACGTTCTGGTGGGCAGCGGCAAAGTGGGCAGCCTGACCATCAAGCCAAAGATTGCAGTGCCAAGGAAGTTGACTGCCAAATTGTACATACTGTAGGAAGATCCCTGGCAAGAAAAAGTCTGGACCTTGATGCAACATTTCTCGGGAGTTATGGTAAAAAGAGCCAACATGGTGTCCTTAACAGTCGCATAGTCCAGGCAGTCCTGGACAATCGAACAGCATCTTGGGCCCGGCCAGTCAAACTAGTCCACAGCTATTTCCCCCAACCAGCTGTGGGTACCTGGTGCATCAGCATCAGTGTCTCAAAGCTTTGCAGATGTTCATCTACCTCAGTGCTGGGCTTTTTAAATAGTGGCACATTCCTGCTGCGGAGATGATTTCCTTCGTGGTGGACCTTCATGGAGATAGGTCTGGTGCTGGTGGTAGGGGAACTGGAACTCCAAGAGCTAATTCCATAACACACACCCACTCCCTGCTTAAGGCGGGCTTTGCACACTATGACATCGCAAGCCGATGCTGTGATGCCGAACACGATAGTCCCCGCCCCTGTCGCAGCTGCGATATCTTTGTGATAGCTGCTGTAACAAATATTATCGCTACGGCAGCTTCACATGCACTCACCTGCCGTTCGACGTCGCTGTGGCTGGCAAACCGCCTCCTTATTAAGCTGGCGGGTCGTGCGGCGTCACTGCGACATCACACAGCAGGCGGCCAATAGGAGCGGAGGGGCGGAGATGAGCGGGATGTAAACATCCCGCCCACCTCTGTCCTTCCGCATAGCCAACGGGAGCCGCGGTGACGCAGGTAGGAGATTTTCCTCGCTCCTGCGACTTCACACATGGGGACTCGAGCGGCGCTCCTTGCCCGTGAGTGAAAGGGGATAGTTTGGTTTCGGGATTTGGTCCGTGACGCCACCCACGGGTATGGTGAGGTTGGGCACCACCGCTGCTGGTGACGGGGATCCCGAGAGCGATGGTAGGGAGCAGCTGGGATGTCGTTTTCCCCCTCCGTGGGTAAGGGTTGGTGGTCCCGGGGCCCGGTGAGGTGACGGGGAGGCAGGGTTGGCAAGGTGCAGGGTCGCCTGGACTGCGCAGCGCGGTGCCGGATGGCACGGTTGTACTCACTCAGCCACAAATGTACGCAAAAGTCTCTGGTAAACCAAACGGCTGGATGGACGGGTCCCGCAGCCGGCTGCTGTGGCTTCTCCCGGACGGTTGATGGTGGCTACCTTTCCCTGCACCTTTGTGTATGTTCGGTCCCGATGGCTTCCCACTGGTAACCCGCTCACCAGCGGATATAGGTGCTGGAGAAGCCCTTTTGCCCGCAGGCTCTTGCCCTTGAAACTCTAGCTGTGGCGGTAGCTGTATTTCCTTATACTGGTCGGACGGTTGCCTTTTATTGGGTCTTGGCTGTTAGGAAACCCCTGGGGTTCCGGTTACTGATGGATTTGACCTCTTAACGGCGACTCCAAGCCTGGTCGGGGTCCGCAGGCCCTGCCGATGTGTGCTGGCTTCACTTCGCTCCCTAGTTCGGTATCGGCGGGCCACCGCCCGTCCCCGGTCCTACGGTTCCGCGTTGATTCGCCTCTCCTGCAGACGGCCACCACCGTCTGCCAACCTTGCTCTTAGTGCCCGGGCCACACACCCGGACACGGTCAGTTTACTCCTTCACCACTACTTCAGTCCTCTCCCTTTTCACTTCCCTAACTAAACTCCACTCCCTTTTCCCGCCTCCAGGACTGTGAACTCCTCAGTGGGTGGGGACAACCACCTGGCTCCACCCCACCTGGTGTGGACATCAGCCCCTGGAGGGAGGCAACAAGGATTTTGTGTCTGGCTGATGTGTCTCGGGGTGGGGGGTGTGTTCTGCAGTACCTGTGACGACTTGGCTAGTCCAGTGCGCCACACCGCTTCTCCCAGGAACACCTTCCTCCTGGCACTCTCTATTAGTGACACACTGGGAGCAGAGATGTAGAGCAGCATCATAGTTGCATTCAGAGAGAGCATCTTCACAGTAGCAGGTGCAGACCCAGGATGGCAGAACTACTGTAGGTCAGTAATACTAATAGCCTTCCCCATATGATAATTATTGATATAATAATTTTGATAGCCCCCATATTTGCTGTGGATGGCAATGAGCATCACTCCAAGGATAATGTAATGCTCACCACTGGAGGTGGTAAAGCGGCTAGCAGGAGTGGACCCACTGGACCACAGGGGGACCCCGTGCTTACCCTTTCGCAAGAGTGGCTTGACTAAGCAACCACCATGAGGCAGAAGCCAGGTGCCACTCTCAGGGCAGTGACTGGGACTGTGGCAACTGACCCCCAGGACAGGGACAGACATGTGGACAAATGGGAAGAGTCTCTAGAGCAACAACACAGCCAAGGTGAATGGACTCAGTCACTAGTAAAATTGGAAGCAAGAAGGCCTGCGGAGACACCATCACATGTTTCTCAACGCTGGAAGGAAACTAGCCAGGTCTTTCACCGGGAAGGAACAACCACGGGAAGGGCAGTCTCCCTAAGGTCAACCATCCTTGCTCACATAGTCTTTTACTAGGCAATGCTCCCACTAGCCAGATTCCTACTCCACACTGATGAGGGGCAAATACCCAGAAACGGCTGTCTGTGGATGGATACCATGTTTGGCATAGGTGGTCTCCTTGACTGGAGACTGCCCTTCCCGTGGTTGTTCCTTCCCGGTGAAAGACCTGCCTAGTTTCCTGCCAGCGTTGAGAAACATGTGATGGTGTCTCTGCAGGCCTTCTTGCTTTGAATATTTCCAAGGGGGCATTGCTCTAGAATCACTGCGTTGACAAACACGTGATGGTGTCTCCGCAGTGGTGGATGTTGATCTCCCTAAGGTCAACCATCCTTGCTCACATAGTCTTTTACTAGGCAATGCTCCCACTAGCCAGATTCCTACTCCACACTGATGAGGGGCAAATACCCCGAAACGGCTGTCTGTGGATGGATACCATGTTTGGCATAGGTGGTCTCCTTGACTGGAGACTGCCCTTCCCGTGGTTGTTCCTTCCCGGTGAAAGACCTGGCTAGTTTCCTGCCAGAGTTGAGAAACATGTGATGGTGTCTCCGCAGGCCTTCTTGCTTTGAATATTTCCCAGGGGGTATTGCTCTAGAATCACTGCGTTGAGAAACACATGATGGTGTCTCCGCAGTGGTGGATGTTGATCTCCCTAAGGTCAACCATCCTTGCTCACATAGTCTTTTACTAGGCAATGCGCCCACTAGCCAGATTCCTACTCCACACTGATGAGGGGCAAATACCCTGAAACGGCTGTCTGTGGATGGATACCATGTTTAGCATTGGTGGTCTCCTTGACTGGAGACTGCCCTTCCCGTGGTTGTTCCTTCCCGGTGAAAGACCTGGCTAGTTGCCTGCCAGCGTTGAGAAACATGTGATGGTGTCTCCGCAGGCCTTCCTGCTTTGAATATTTCCCAGGGGGCATTGCTCTAGAATCACTGCGTTGAGAAACACGTGATGGTGTCTCCGCAGTGGTGGATGTTGATCTCCCTAAGGTCAACCATCCTTGCTCACATAGTCTTTTACTAGGCAATGCTCCCACTAGCCAGATTCCTACTCCACACTGATGATGGGCAAATACCCCGAAACAGCTGTCTGTGGATGGATACCATGTTTGGCATAGGTGGTCTCCTTGACTGGAGACTGCCCTTCCCGTGGTTGTTCCTTCCCGGTGAAAGACCTGGCTAGTTTCCTGCCAGAGTTGAGAAACATGTGATGGTGTCTCCGCAGGCCTTCTTGCTTTGAATATTTCCCAGGGGGTATTGCTCTAGAATCACTGCGTTGAGAAACACATGATGGTGTCTCCGCAGTGGTGGATGTTGATCTCCCTAAGGTCAACCATCCTTGCTCACATAGTCTTTTACTAGGCAATGCTCCCACTAGCCAGATTCCTACTCCACACTGATGAGGGGCAAATACCCCGAAACGGCTGTCTGTGGATGGATACCATGTTTGGCATAGGTGGTCTCCTTGACTGGAGACTGCCCTTCCCGTGGTTGTTCCTTCCCGGTGAAAGACCTGGCTAGATTCCTGCCAGCGTTGAGAAACATGTGATGGTGTCTCCGCAGGCCTTCTTGCTTTGAATATTTCCTAGGGGGCATTGCTCTAGAATCACTGCGTTGAGAAACACGTGATGGTGTCTCCGCAGTGCTGGATGTTGATTTCCCTAAGGTCAACCATCCTTGCTCACATTAGTAAAATTGGGACCACCGGACAAGCTGAGGCAGATGGCATGGCTGGTGGGGATGGATCCAGTCACTAGCAAAGCTGGGACCACCGGGGTGGCATGGCTGGGCTGGACAGACTCAATCACTAGTAAACCTGGGACCACCGGAGTAGCTGAGGCAGATGGCACTGCCAGGTTGGATAGACACAGTTACTGGCAAATCTGGGACCACCGGGGTAGCCTAGTCAGACGGTACGGTCAGGAAGGATGGACCCAGTTACTAGCAAAACTGGGACCACAGGGGTAGTCGAGGCAAATGGCACGGCCAGGAAGGACAGACACCAAGGTACAGACGAGACCAGAAGACAGGCAGATAGATAAAAGATTCCGGTCTTTGTGAGCGCTAGTAATAGATCTTTGGTCTTTGATCTTTTAAGAAATTTGGCTTTATTATTAATAACATAAAGCTCTTGTATTAACACAACGCGTTTCAGCAAGATACACTTGCCATCCTCAGGTGTCACCTAACCAGGTGAGCAATTCTATAATATAAATATATAGAAATCACTCCACGGGTGCTTCTCATATGCGCTATATTTTTATCTCTACAGAAGACAGGCAGGACACTGTACACTATTCAAAAAGCACAGCGGATGAGGGGACCTGACAACTAGCTGGCTGGGTAAGAAACCACTAACTAACTAATAGCATTGTTCAGACACCTCCCTTAGTAGGAGAGTGCCTTAAGTGCCCAGTGCATCTCAGCGAAACGCTGAGAGGCACTTCCAGAATTGAAGCGCTGGCCCATTAAGAGAAGGGCAGCAGTGCACGTGCATGTCTTAGGAGAACTCCCATAGGGCCTGTGCGGCATGCACAGGTCCTGAGGGAGAGAAGGAGGAAACATCCACCTGGAGGACCATAGGGAAGTGGTGTGAGATGCCCCTGGACTATCAGGTCGTCACAGGGCATTGTGCAATGTGCCCTCCCATGCAATATGCACCTCCTTCTTGGTTATGGGTCCTCAAGTACATGGTGTTGCCTACATCAGCTAATTAAAATCCTAGGTACACTCTGCACCACACCCACCAGACACACCAGTGGATGGCCTGAATGGAATAGGGTCGCCCACTTGGGGGGTTGGTTTAGGGGAGGTCAGGAGTGTCAGGAGTGTCAGAAGAGAGTGTAGTCTTGGAAGTGAAGGAGAGAGGAGGTGAGGAGCCGGGCTACATTGGAAGCCATCTAGGTAGCAGACGGTGGGCTGGGCCTAGAAGGGGCTGGACCCCGCTGCAGGGGAATCGTGGTCGCAGGGGATCGTGGCAGGGGGCACGGAACTCTCGAGGAGGACAGCCGGTGGCCTTGCACCATCACCGGGCTGAGACAGGGCACGACGGGGTATGTGGAGCCTAGGTCAGGGAGTAGCTTCAGGCAACCTGACAATTTACCCGATGAGAATGGAGCCTTCAAGATCCACTCTCCACCCACTCCGAAATCGGGGTACTAGCGCAACGAGGAGGATAGGACTTTGCCCGAAAACGGTCCTGAAAATCCCAAGCGTGAACCCTGACAGCAAGCTCCCACACTTAGCCATAGTGGGGAGCGGGACCTGACTAGTTCCATACTACCGGTACCAACAGAGAAGTAAACTTAGTGCCAGGAGGAAGGTCACGGATTGCCAGGCAGCACCATTGGGGACGGGACCCGAACTAGCTCCCCTCAGCGGCAGCGGTATCCAGAACTTTGGTTTATCCAGTTGTAGGTGTCAGTTTACTGGACTGAGTGAGTACGAAAGTGACCCCCTTCGCACCGATTGGCACTCCCCGAACACCATCACCGAGTCCCGGGGCATTCCCCCTACCCGTGGAGGGTTCTAACACCTGGCTGCCCCATTCCATCACACCAGGTACTCCCAACTGGAGCGGTGGTACTCCACATTATCACATACCACGGGTGGTGTCACGAACTTTACCACAATCCCCTGTAAATGCCCCCCTTCATTTGAGTGGCCGCACGACCCCCGGGTCCGGATACCCCTTGAGCCACCGCGGATCCGGATCCGAGCAGCCCGAGTGCTGGCACTGGGGCGGCACAGGTGCAGCATGCAGCATGGTGCAAACAAGCTGCAGTGGTAAGTGAGCGTCCCTGGATGGAGGAGGGAGAGCAGTGCAGGGACACCGGTGCTACACATAATTGTGACACACCCCAGGGCCTTTGGGTACTCAGTCCTGGGCCTGGGATCACAGGGACATGTCACGGTTACTGGCCGATGCCCGGTTCTGTGACCCTGGAGGTCGCTTAAAAAGGGGGGATAATGGAAAAATGAAAATAAAAAAATAATAACATTTTTCATGATGCCACTTGCGGTATGTGGCTAGGTGAGGAAAGCTGCCGCTGCAAAGTCTCTCACTGCTGGAGCTGATGGTATTGAGCAGCTTGGATGTTAGGACCCTCCGCAAGTAGAGCTAAGCCCCAGGGGAGAATGATGGTGGTTGTAGTATAGTGAAAGTTGATAAAACGAGGTGCAGAAAGAATTCAAACAACACAGGAGCTGCAGTTTAACTAGTTCTTTACTCAATGGTTTAGTTTAGCTGCAACCCGGCTGGTGCTGGTCTCTACCAATCTGGGCCTCAGATAATCCGGTATTCCTCTTGTCTCAGTGCCGCTGTGGTGATCTGGCGAGCTTTATTGCCATGCACCCTTCTGTAGTTGGTAGGTCCCCGTGGCCAGGAGAGTTTTGGGGTCCCCTCCTATTGTCACAGTCCTGGCCCATATGGCAGGCAGCTTGAACCTCTCTTGGATCGGTCCTCTGTCTCAGTCCCTGGGTTCCCTCTTTGCTGTTGTGCCCTGGACACGAACGTTGGTAAGGAACCCTGATGATTCCCTCACTGGGCAGATTTATCAGGTGAGCCTGAAGCGTCTTCTTGAACTAGGGCTCTGCACCCCGCCGGTGCTTGGTCGCCTGACTACTCATAACGTACTCTCCCGGCGACCATACTCCTTTAGTTCAACAGACCACTTCACACGTGCTGACTGACTGACTCTTCACTGACCAACTGTCTTTCTGACTCACTGTCAAGATGTCCGTCTACTGTCGTTTACACTCACTAGCCCCTCCCCTTCCCGAGTTTCTGACTAGCGGATTCAATGGTCTCAACTATAGGTGGCCATCCATCAAACCCGGCTCTAGCCTGTTATCCAGTCTGGGGAAAAAGGGCAGAATTGTGTGTGTTTGTGGTGTTCACCGGCACTGGTCTTCCAGGAACCCGAGGTTAGCACTGCACTGGTTGCTGGGTGCAATACCCTGTGGCACCTGATGCCTCAGGGGCGCCACAATTGCATTACCAGTATAAGGAGATTGGGGGACACATATCACTCCTTGAAAAAAGATATATCCAGAAATATCAGTATAATGATGGAGGTGATATTTGCCCCAGCTATTTGCAGGGATATGAAGTTTATAATGTAAACATTTGTGAAACATCCCCTTAAAAGATATTCTGCCACCCCAAAATTAAACTACTTATACCATTATAAAAGGGACGTACCTCCTACATATATCAGACATATAATATAGATTACAGTGTTTTAGTGGTTGAGAAAAAGCGTTTTATTTTCAGTGCACATGAGGAGGCTTTGGTACAACCTTGTCATGGCCAAAGGCTCAGTGCACAGTTACACCCTTTTAATTTGTATTGTGAGCACTTCCCTTATCCTTATTGACAGCAGTACCTTGCCCAGAGCATGTGCTGCGTCATTGGTATAGGCGGTTTCCTTAACTGGAGACTGCCCTTCCTGTGGTTGTTCCTTCCCGGTGAAAGACCTGGCTAGTTTCCTGCCAGCGTTGAGAAACATGTGATGGTGTCTCCGCGGCATTCTTGTTTTGCATTTCTTCATTTCAAACAACAGCACTCTGACACTGAGGTAGTCTCGTGACACTTACATGGTGTGTGTGTGTGGGTGCGCACACAGTGTATCCCCATCTCTTGTTCAAGTGCTCTTTACTTGAATTGAGAGGGTCTGATGCTCAGACTATCTCGAATCGAGTAACGCATATAAAGGAAATCTATGGGGGAAGTCCGGCATTTTTCCAGCAGGCTCCATTAGGAGGGCTGTGGAGGCCAGAAAATCATTTAAATGCAGGTAAACAGAGTTCAAATTGAATGGGATTAGTATTTTTTAAATTATTTATTTATGAGGTTAAACCAGGGTAAATAGTGTTTAGCCTGATTTAACCTACTAAGTAAATAAAACTGGCGTTGGGTCCTGCCAAGGTAAAGCAGACAGCTGGGGTCTGATATTATCAGGCTGGTTATTTGGACATTGCCAGACTAAAAATACCAGCCCACAGTCGCCGCAGAATTAACACATTATATTAGATGTGTACCGCCCCGGGGCTCGGCCTGCTGCCGAGCCACTCGGATCCGTGCTCGTCGGTGAGTGGCTCGAGCTCTCCACGGACCCCGAGGGTCACGTCGCTCTGAAAGGGGGTTGGCGCTACACTTAGGGACTTCGGTGGGGAGGTCCACGGCCGGGGCTGCGGTGGTTTGTTGGGTATTTAAGTTCGTGACGCCATCACGGGTTGTGGTAAATGGATGGACACCACCGCTGCCGTTGACTAGACTCCCGGGGACGGTGTTGCGCAGCTTGGTGTTGACCCCCTCCGTGGGTAGGGTGATGACGGTCCCGGGGGCCCGAGGGAGGTGCTGAGGCGAGGGGATGGATGCGTGCTGGGGTGTTGGTGTGGTGCGGCGCCGTGCGCGGCCCGAAGGCACTGGTGTACTCTCTATGATAAACACGTTGGAGTCTCTGGTAAACCAAACAAGATGGTGAACGGTGCCCGCAGCCGGCTGCAGTTTCCCCTTAACAGGTTGGTGGTTTCCGCCTTTCTCCTGCACCTCACTTGTGTAGTAATCACGACTCCTTTGCCTGAGCAATGGTAGTCCGCTCCCTGGCTTGTTATGTGTCTGGAGAGCACTCTTTGCCCGCAGACGCTGGCCCTTCGGGTCTCTATGCCTGGGCGGTGGCTTTACCCCTATGGTTGGGCTCTTGTCTTCAGTCAGGTCTTTTGTGGGAAAGGTCCTAAAGTCCAGTCCTCAATCAGTTGATTTGACTCAGCCCGGTTGTTTCTGGGCCTCATACTGGGTCTGAGTACCCCTCCAGGTGCTCCGGTTTCCATTCGGTTCCCCGGTTCGGTACCGGCAGGCCACCGCCCGTCCCCGGTCCCTACGGTTCCACCGGCTGTAATCCCAGCTCCTGCAGATGGCCACCACCATCTGCCTCCTTGCCAGAGGTGACTGGGCTCTAACCCAGACACCTGGTGTAGACTTTGGCAGGCCTGAGCACAGGTCTGCCCTTGAACTTGACTCCCTTCACTCCTCTGTCAAAGCTCAACTCCGACTAGACTACTGTTTTCCCGCCTCCGGGCCTGTGAACTCCTCGGTGGGCGGAGCCAACCACCTGGCTCCACCCCCCCTGGTGTGAACATCAAACCCGGAGGGTAGTGACAAGGGTTTTGTAGTTTGGCTGCTGTCACCTTACTAATGGGAGGGTGTGTGTGTGCATGGGACTACCTGGGTCGACCTGGCTAGTCCAGGGCGTCACATTCCCCGTTGGTTTAATGCAGACCGTCCATGGGCTGCCTGTCCACCACTGGTTTATTTTGTTGCTTTGTAACTGGAAAAAGATTTAAAACAGGTTACAAGTATAATAACTTTTGTATAAACTTCAAGGATATTTTCAATTCTTACCTTTCGGAAGGCACATTCTTAAACGTTGCAACATAACATTTTTATTAATGCAGGTCCTTCAGTCACCCACCCAAACAAACCTAGCCTTGATGCTGCCCCTAAGAAATGGGCAGCACCCCTTTTCCCCAGTCCAGGAACGGGCCCAGGTGTTGTTATACAGGACGGGTGCAGGGTTTCACACTTGTTTGTCTCGCAGAGGCCACACGTCCAGAGGACCCCTGACCCGGAGGATCGCCACCGGTTGCAGTGGTGACGGGGCCTCGGCCATCACTTTCCCGCAGGCCCATCCTCCAGTCTGCCTCTCCGGAGGTCGTGAAACGGGACAGGCCAATCAAGGGATTATTTACAAGCCCTAAAGTTTGAAAGAGGGTTGGTGCTACACGTAGGGACTTCGGTGGGGAGGTCCACGGCCGGAACCGCAGTTGTTTGTAGGGTATTTAAGTTCATGACGCCACCCACGGGTTGTGGTAAATGGATGGACACCACCGCTGCCGTTGACTAGGCTCCTGGGGACGGTGTTGCGCAGCTTGGTGTTGACCCCCTCCGTGGGTAGGGGGATGATGGTCCCGGGGGCCCGAGGGAGGTGCTGAGGCGAGGGGATGGATGCGTGCTGGGGTGTCGGTGCGGTGCGGCGCGATGCACGGCCTGACGGCACTGGTGTACTCACTGTGATAAACACGCTGGAGTCTCTGGTAAACCAAACAAGATGGTGAACGGTGCCCGCAGCCGGCTGCAGTTTCCCCTTAACAGGTTGGTGGTTTCTGCCTTTCTCCTGCACCTCACTTGTGTAGTAATCACGACTCCTATGCCTGAGAAACGGTAGTCCTCTCCCCGGCTTGTTATGTGTCGGGAGAGCACTCTTTGCTCGCAGACGCTGGCCCCTCGGGTCTCTATGCCTGGGTGGTGGCTTTACCCCTATGGTTGGGCTGTTGTCTTCAGTCAGGTCTTATGTGGGAAAGGTCCTAAAGTCCAGTCCTCAATCAGTAGATTTGACTCAGCCCGGTTGTTTCTGTGCCTCGTACTGGGTCTGAGTACCCCTCCTGGTGCTCCGGTTTCCAATCGGTTCCCCGGTTCAGTACCGGCAGGCCACCACTTGTCCCCGGTCCCTACGGTTCCACCGGCTGTAATCCCAGCTCCTGCAACGGCCACCACTGTCTGCTGACTGGGCTCCAACCCAGAAACCTGGTGTAGACTTTGGCAGACCTGAGCACAGGTCTGCCCTTGAACTTGACTTCCTTCACTCCTCTGTCAAAGGTCAACTCTGACTAGGCTACTGTTTTCCTGACTCCGGGCCTGTGAACTCCTCGGTGGGCGGAGCCAACTGCCTGGCTCCACCCCCTGGTGTGAATATCAAACCCGGAGGGTGGTGACAAGGGTTTTGTAATTTGGCTTCTGTCACCTTACTAGGGGGAGGGTGTGTGTGTGCATGACATTACCTGGGACGACCTGGCTAGTCCAGGACGTCACTGATGTACTAACCAGGGAGAAAAAAAGCTCATGCATAGGAGACGCGCAGACCCAAAAATAAATATATATATATATATATATATATATATATATATCACAGGGATCCTCAAAATAGTAAAGATTGATATAGAATTTTATTGAAACAATCAAGGTGACACATAAGACATACAATTAAAATCACTTAAAATACATATAAATAGAGAACCCCCACATCTCCAAGATGTAAAATATGGGGTACCGCCCTGTGTACATATGCAACAATGTATAAATCTGATCCCTAGAAAAACATATACTGGATCAATCCATAAATGTAATAACTCTTAACCATTAAGTCTATAACATAGGGACCACACCTGTGAGCTATACTGGTAGTGAGTCCAATGGGATAGCAGCTATCAATATATGACAGAACAAGAGCATGCAAGTCATACAGTAATTACAATAACCAGGCATGAATCATGCAAAAAAGAAAGGAAAATCATAAAAACCCTTGTCCAGAGATCCCAAAGATGGCTCACAATCAGGTGCCCAAGTGAAAAGCTGGACTATCAGGTCATCACAGGGTACTGCACAAGCTGCTTAAGTGGTGTTGCCTCCAACAGCAAATCAAATCCTCGAGCCACCCTGCACCACACTCACCTGACACTCCAGTGGACGGCTTGAGTGGAATAGAGTCGCCCACCTGGGGTGTCAGGGAGGGGGGTGAGGAGTGTAGTGAGTTGAGGAGTAGAGTTGAAAGAGGAAGGTTGGGAAGTAGCCCTCGAGCTGAGAGGAGCTCAGAGGAAGTCGGGAGTGGTGACTCCTGAAGTAACTGCCTAGGTTGCAGACGGTGGTCTGGGCCTAAAGGAGTCGGACCCCCGGTCACCGGGGATTGTGGCAAGGTGCTCAGACCTGTCGAGGAGGACAGCCGGCAGTCTAGCACTATCACCGATCTGGGACCGAATGCACGATGGGGTACACGGACCCTAGGTCGGGGAGTAGCTTCAGGCAACCCGATAATTCAGGAGGAGAACAGAGCCTTTATAGTTTGTTCCCACCCGCTCCAGAATTGGGGCACTAGTGCAACGAGGGGGATAGGACTTGCCAACCCAAAACGGTGCAGAAAATCCCAAGCGTGAGCCCTGAGAGCAAGCTCCCATACTTATCCATAGTAGGGAGCGGGGCCAGGTTAGTTCTAAGCTACCGGGCCATCAAGTTGAAGTCAAACTAAGTGCCAGGAGCCAGGTCACGGATCACCAGGCAGCACCACTTGGGGACGAGACCCGGACGAGCTCCCCTCAGCGGCAGCGGTAACCAGTGACTTCGTTTACCTGGTTGTCAGTGTCTGCTTATGAACTGAATGAGTACAAGAGTGACTCCTGCACCCCATGCACCCTTCACCGAGCCCCGGGGCATCCCTCCTACCTGTGGAGGGTTACAACATCAAACTGCCCCACTTCATCGCCCTGGGTACTCCCAATGGCAGTGGTGGTACTCCCCGAATTACCGCGCACCATGGGTGGCGTCACGAACTATACATCACCTCCCCTGTAAATAACCCCTTTTTCTTTGAGTGGCCTCACGACCCCCGGGTCCGGAGACCCTCGAGCCACAGTGAACCAGGATCCGAGCAGCTCGGCTCCTTCCAGGGGCGCGGCACAGTACCAATTCTGGTGATTCATCACAGCTTTTGCCATTTGCCCTGCTGTGGTTGCAATCAGGGTAATATTTTTGGGGGTTGATGTCAGCTGTGAATTATCAGCTGACAACAAGCCCAGGGGTTAGTAATGGATAGGGTCTATCAGAGACATAAAAAGCATGCAATGGACAAAAGATTTTTTTTCATCTCATTACTATCTATCTATCTATCTATCTATCTATTTATCTATCTATCAGATACCCCTATTAATAACTCAGTAATTGTAAAGTGAAAAAAATACACAGGAAAAAATGTTTAGTTGAAAAACATTTCCCCCACACTCACTTGTTATTAAATGATGCATTAAAAATAACCCATGAGAATCTGACATAATCCAGTACCCATTGGGAGTGGGCCCACGATGCCCCCCAAATCAGTATTCCAACCTATAAAGCCTCTCTCATAGAAAGTGGATCCATAGTTCACTCCCAGTCAGCGCCAGATCCGGAATTTCTCACTCACGGTGACATCCCTAAGTTACTGACAGCACTGTGCATGAGAACTTCCAGGTGGTGACCAAGTGGGACCAGTACACCACGTATCTTCCTTTTCTTAAAAAAATGAGGGATAGTATGGGGGGAGTCTTTATTCAAGTAAACTATTTTTTCCTGTGTGTTTTTTTTAACTATACAGTTATCAGGTTAGTAATAAAGATATCTGATAGCTGTCTATCCATTACTAACCTCTGGATTTTATGCCAACTAAAATTACACAGCTGATATCAATCCGCCAAAATATTACGAGAGATGAGCGAGCAGTAAAATGCTCGGGTGCTTGACCCGAGCACCGAGCCCAATGTTAGCCTATGGGAAACTCGAGCATTTTTCCGGCGGCACCCCCGGTGGTCTAGAGAAAGCTCAAAAATGTCAAAAATTTATAACAACAGCTCAAATGACATGGGAGTGTGCCGCCCCGGCGCACACCGGGGTGCTCGGATCCGGGGTGGTCGTGGCTCGAGGGGTCCGGACCCGGGCTCGGCTAACACTCCGATCCTTGGAAAGGGGATATTTACAGGGGAGAAGTTTGTGACGCCACCTGCAGGTTGGGGTAATGGGAGTACCGCCGCTGCTGGAAGGAGTACCAGGGCAGATGGTGTGGAGCAGGACGGTGTCAGTCCCTCCGCAGGTAGGGAAGGCCCCTGGAGATTTTGGTGGGATGTTTGGGAGCGTAGGCTGCAAGAGGACCAGGTTACTCACTGGGTAGTCATGGTGACGGATGAGGATTATAAAGCAGATACTCACACTGATGATAAACCAAAGGCTCTGTGCATCACAGTCTCTACAAGGGAGCCCGTCCAGGTGTCCGCTCCCACCGGTGTCACTTGATAGTCCAGACCCTGCCTCTGTGCACAATTTTAGTTGTTTGTTGTGGCCTCTTGGCATGAAGCTGTTGAAGCCCCGCTACTGGTGTGTAGGGCAGCTGTGTTCTTGATGGCTGGCACTCGGGATTTCAATTGGGCTGCTTTTTATGGAGAACCCTATCCCCCGCGTTGTGCTGATGCCTTCAATCTCTGAGCTCTTAGGGAAGTTCATGAAGATACTCTCCCTCCCCGTTTAATTATCAGGACGGATAAACCTGCTCCCGACCTAGGGTCCTGTACCCCGTCGTGCTCGGTTCCGGTCAGTTCTTTTGGGGTTCTGATGCCGACAGTCCTCCTAGACTATGTCCATTGCACCCTTTCCAAAGTCACTGCCACCGGTCCCCGACTCCTGTGGTCCCGGACCACCGTCTGCGACTCAACCTTGGTCTCGCTTCCTGGGAGTTACTATTCCCAGCTCCTCACTCTTTGAGGGCTACTCTCAACTCCTTGACTCCCCTAAACTCATTGGAACTTCCCTCCCACCAGTCTGCCTGACCCCTAGGTGGGTGGCTCTACTCCAGCTTGACCATCCCACTGGTGTGTCTGACAGGTTTGATGTGAGGTGTGGTTGGGATTTGTAGTGCTGATGGTGTAACATCAGTTATTGGGAACCTAGAACCATGGGGGTTGGGTCCTGCACCGTGGAAGACAGGATGCAGCTCCCTGTAGCACCCTGATATAGTCAGGGGCGCTACAGGAGCAGCTTGGGGAAGACCCCTGTAAGCACTTCTGACTCACAGGTGACTGCAGTGAGCAATGTTGTCTTTGTATTAGGGGGAGGAAGAATCCTGTGTTCCTCCTCCCGTGTGACATGCATTTTCGCTTAGTAGTTTATGTGCTACTGATGTGTCGGTCGCGAATGATCCGACACAAAGATCCTACTCCTTGCTGTGACTGACAGGAGCCAGATCCCCAGTAAGAGCCACTAAATTCTCTTAATGGCTCTCACCGCCGCTGAAACCCCGCCCACCCATGACGAAACCCTGCCCACTCAACAATCTATTTTGTCCCTTGTAAGTAGGTGGGGTTTAACCTCGGGTGGGTGGGGTTTCAGCGGCATTACTATAATCTTAAATGTGTTCACCTGGGATAAACACATATCTAATAGGGAGTCAAGAACGATCCGAAAGAGCCAGCTCTTTTTGGTGAGCGGGAATCGGATCACCAAAAAGAGCCGGACTGCCCATTACTATTGTGTGCGGCAGCTTCTCCATGCCTGTACATTCGTTGCTAAGCAAAATCAAAAGTGAACAGTAGAAAAAAATAAAATACAATAACATACTCACCTGTCTGCAGACTCACGGGACACGTCCGATCACTGCAGGACCTGCCGGTAATCAGCTGATGCGGTCACCTGATGGCATTAACTGACAGTTGAAGTTCAGCGGTGAGGCCGGCTTTTTACTGCCCAGCCGGTTTAAACGATTAGCTGATTACCAGCAGGTCCTGCAGCGTTTGAATGGGAGTCTGCACAGAGGTGTACAGTTTTTTTTTCTACTGATGCATCAGCTGATTGTATAAAAGCCGTTTATACAATCAGCTGATGTGTCATGTGATTCAGGTCCTTGAACGTAATACATCTGATCGCTTTCCGGCAAACCAATCAGATGATATTGTATCCGGATTGGACAATGTGTGACCCTCGTCCCAGGAGTACGGTGGAGGGGGGGTTCTTTAGTTCAATAAAGATGGAGTTATTAATTTTGTCGTGTTTTATTTCTAATAAAAATATTTTTCTCTGACTTGTGTTTTTTTTTATCTTTACTAGAAATTCATGGTAGCCATGTCTAATATTGGCGTGACACCATAAATTTCGGGCTTAGGGCCAGCTGATAATATCCAGCTGTCCCTAAACCCATTGTTACCCAGCGAGCCACTCGGCACCAGGGCCCGTGGCAGAGTTGGTACAGCGCCAGAAGATGGCGCTTCTATGAACGTGCCATTTTCTGGGGTGTCTGCGGACTGCAATTTGCAGCAGGAGGGGGCCTGAAAAGCTTGGGCCAACCTGTGCTGCGGATTCCAATCCCCAGCTGCCTAGCTGTACTAAGCTGGACACAACAATTGAGCAAAGCCCACGTCATTTTTTTAAAATTATTTCATGAAATTCATGAAATAATTAAAAAAAGGGCTTCCGTATATTTTTGATTCCCAGCCGGGTACAACTAGGAAGCTGGGGGTTATGGGCAGTCCGTACTTGCCTGTTGTACCTAGCTAGCATACAAATATACGGCAAGGCCCATGTCGATTTTTTTTTTCTTTTTTTTTTTTTTATCATTAAAAAATAAAAGAAAAAAAACCCAAACACATAACCCTAACCCAAGGGTTAGGGGTAAAAAAAAATGTGTGGGCTTCGGCTGTATTTTCTATTGCTAGCTAAGGGTAACCCAACCAGCTACTGGCTGCTAACCCCCACTGCTTGGTGTTATCTTCACTGGCAATGGAAAATCCAGGGAAGCCTTTTTTTTTAAGTTTTTTTTCCAAAATACTATAAAAAAAAAAATGACATGGGCTTCGTCATATTTTTGTATGCTAGCCAGGTACAGCAGGCAGGTACGGGCTGCCACCAACCCCCAGCTGCCTATTTGTACTTTGAATTTCATGGAATAATAAAAAAAAAAAAATGATGTGGGCTTCGCCCATTTTTTGTGTCCAACCAGGTACAACTAGGCAGCTGCGGAATAGAATTCGCAGTGCAGGGTGGTCCAAGCTTTCTAGGCCCCCCGCTGCGAATTGCAGTCCGCAGCCGCCCCAGAAAATGGCGCTTTCATAGAAGTGCCATCATCTGGCGCTGTATAGAACTCTTCAGTGGCCCTGGTGCCAGGTGGCACGCTGGCTAATAAGAGGTTAATACCAGCTTTATTTTACCAGCTGGTATTAAGAGATTCTTAATGTCAGGCCAAGTTTGACCCGGCCATTACGAATCTCCAATAAAGGGTTAAAAAAAGACACCACACAGAGAAAAAATACTTTATTGTAAATAAATACACAGACACACTTAGGGACTCCATCTTTATTACTCCCTCTCACCCCGCCACGATCCTGGTCTTCTGTGTTCTTCAACCCATGCAGCTCTGCTATATCACAAAGCACGGGGGAGGAAGAACGCTGCTGCTTCCTGTGCTGTATAATCACTCAATGAGTGACTACACAGCATGGGTTGGTAGGTGGTGACGTCACCGCTATCCCGTTACCATAGTAACTGAACGAGCGGGTTACTATAGCAACGGTGATCTCTGATCAGCTGATTCCTGTCACTGCTATTTAGCGGCTTCTGCATGAGCTGCTGAATAGCAGTGCCGGTAAACAGGGAGTTAACTCCTGCGACTCCTGCAGGAGCTGGTGCATAGCGGCCCCAGTAATTAGGTGATCGGAGATCACTGATGCTATAGTAACCCGCTTGGTAAGTTACTATGGCAAAGGTGGCAGTGGTGACATCACGTCTCCTAGTACCTATACTACCTAAAAGACAATCACTAAATCTGTCCCTAGCTCAGCAGCACCTCCCCCTACATTAGCTGACTGTGGATCACAGTGCTGAGCACAGCGCCATCAGGTGTCATATAGAGCTGATGACGCTGTGCGGCCAGCAAATCACTGTAATACCACAACCAACATGGCTATGGAATTACAGTGTGTGACAGCCAATCCCTACATGTGGGCTGACTCTGTAAACAGCGCCTACATGCAGGGAGGGGGAGCCCAGCATGTGACCAAGCATCTCGCAGGTACTCGGAGCTTGCCGAGTATACCGAGCACTAAGATGCTCGGGCGAGCACTAAGTAGCGGCGAGCATACTTGCTCATCCCTAAATATTACCCCATTTGCCACTGCACCAGGGCAATTGGGAAGAGCTGAGGCTAATTGCAAAAATTGGTGCAACTAATAGATGTGCGAATTCTAGTTTTGCTGCAGGCTGCTATTTTTAGGCTGGAAAGGGCCAAATAACCATGGGTCTTCCCAGCCTGATAATATGAGATCCCAGCTGTCTGCTTTACCCTGGCTGGTGATCAAAAATAGGAAGGACCCCACTCCAGTGTTTAATTTATTTATTATGTTAAACCAGGATAAACACTGTTTAGCCTAGTTTAACCTAATAAATACATAATTTTAAAAAACGTTGTGGGGTCCTTCCTATTTTTGATAAGCAGCCAAGAAAAAGCAAACATGTCTGTTTTATCTTTGCTGGTTATTAAAGATGGGGAAGACCCCACCCTCTTTTTTTTTTAATTATATAATTCTTAATTTCCCTGTAGCGACCTGGAAGTCAAAGATGCGTCTAGGCGTCTTCCTCATACTAATCCCATGCTGTCTGCATTACCTTGGCTGGTTATCAAAAATAGGAAGGACCCCACACTCATTTTTTAATTAATTATTCATTAAAGTAAACCAGGCTAAAAACATTCTTTAGTACCACATGAATGGCACTAAAAGGTGCAAGTGTAAAATCCTGCCTAAATGCCTGCTCTTAAGCTGTACTTATTACGTCCACTCTCCCTGAAGTGCAGTGTGCCAAGCATCGTACCGCTTGGTCTCATATAAGGCAGGAAATCCCTGCATGTTGAGTGATTGAAAAACAGTTTTAAAATATGTGGGGAATTGACCATAGTGCTTGAGCACCTGAGATACTTGGCCAATCAACAAGGCTGCCAGAGCACTCAGATTCTTGATCTAGAGTAGAGCAGCGCCGAGCACGCTCACTAATCACTAATTATGGGTGAGTGTGATTGGCACTGCTTGGTACTCAATCGAGTATCTTGGTACTTGGTCACCATGCTCGAGTCCCTGCCCCTTCAGATTTTGTGTTATCAGGTCTATACAAGACCTGATGGTGACATGCTCAGTACCCAGAAATAGTGTAGGTACTGCTAGAAAAATGCTCAAGATTCCCATTGACTTCCAGACGAGCACTCGAGCATTACAAATTACTCAACTCGAGTACAGAGCACCTGAGCAATTTAGTACTCACCCATCAATACTTATCACTTCTTGCTACACTTCTGGGTGTACAGTCTAGTGAACAGGTCCTTTTCTACAGTGGACACGTGTCAATATATCTTTGTCATACATGCTGTATATCATTGCTTGACGTGTGACATATGCAGACAATCACTGGCCTCAACAATGTAATCATTGCAGCCACCTAAACAATAACAGGCTGGGGGCAACAGATTAGCATCAATGCATCTCTCCTTATTCTATTCTCCATTCCACCATATTGCCTATTTTCTCTTGACTAATGACAACTCCCCTAAAAAAATCTGTCCTTTCATCTATACTGTCAAACAATCAAACAGTGTTGGAGAAATTCATCAGATCTGTTTTGTACCTCTGTAACTGAGATGTGTGATGTGAATATTACAAAAAATTCAATGAAAGAAATTGAACAACATCAATTACATCACGCAGTAAAATATATATATATATATATATATATATATATATATATATATATATATATATATATATATAAAATTACCAGTCGCATAACTAGATGATTCCATTTTTTCATTGTGTTTGTAAACATCTCTTTATGAAGTTTATCAACCTTTAGTTAACCTGTCCATTTTTACGACATAACCTTCAAAACATTCTGCCCAGAGCTCTAATTATAGCTCGTGCCAAGGTCAGGCTGGTCACGGTGACGAGGAGGAGTAACTAATACGAGATGTCACATTATTACATTCTATGTCCATTGTTATAAAGTGTTGTATGGTGGCGTAATCACATGGATGAAGACGAGTGGGGAAAAGGAGGTGATCTTTTTAATTTCCCCCGTTAGTGGGATAAACATCAATTTGTAAGTTTATATATATATAAACACATTTTTGTTTTATTTCTGTTTTTTAAATATATTTATATATATATATATATATATATATATATATATATAAACACAGTATATTCTTAAATACAAGAATAATGGTGGAAAATGTTATAATTTATATGGTGCATGCTCCACTGAAGACTTAAAAGAAGATATATGCACATATATATATATATATATATATATATATATACATATATATGTACATATATACACATACAGTATGTATGCATAGAAAAAACACAAACATATATATATATGTGTGTCTTTTCTATGCATACATGTATATATATATATATATACTGTATATATACACATATATATATGTATATATATATATATATATATATATATATATATATATATATATGTTCTTAAATACAAGATTAACAGTAGAAAATGTTACAATTTATGGAGCATATTCTCCTGTATGTATATATATATGTATATATATATATATATATATATATATATATATATATAAAATATATATATATATATATAAATAATATATAAAGCTGAATGTGTGTATGTATGTATGCGTGTATGTATGTCCGGGATTGGCATCTGCACCGTCGCAGCTACAGCCACAAAATTTTGCACACTCACACTTCTGGACCCCGAGAGCGTCATAGGCTATACTTTGAGGGGAAATTTTAACCCCGCGCTTTACAGTTATTCACCAAAAAACCTGCCTCTATTAAAGCAAATGGAGCTGGGAGCCACAGTGCAGCCAGAACTTCAGAAGAATGCGCAGCCACGCCCTTATATGGAATGTGTCACAATGCAGCCAGGGAAAGAGACAGACACAGACAGGGAAAGAGGCAGACACAGACAGGCTAAGAAACAGACATAGACAGGGTAAGAAACAGACACAAAGAGACAGACACAGACAAAGAGACAGACTGACAGGGAAAGAGAGGGAAAGAGAGAGACAGGATAAGAGACAGACATAGACAGGTAAAGAGACAGACACAGACAAAGAGACAGAGACAGACACAGGGAAACAGACAGACAGGGAAAGAGAGGGAAAGAGACAGACAGGGTAAGAGACAGACAAAGACAGGTAAAGAGACTGACAAAGAGACAGACACAGGGAAAGAGACAGAGGGAAAGAGAGGGAAAGAGACAGAGAGGGAAAGAGACAGACAGGGAAATTGACAGAGATAGATAGACAGACAGGGAAAGAGATAGACAGGGAAAGAGATTGAGACAGACAGAGAAAGAGACAGTCAGAGACAGACAGGGAAAGAGACAGACAGACAAAGAGATAGAGAGAGACAGAGAGATATATACAGAGGGGGAGACAGACAGAGAATGGGAGAGAAACAGAGAGACAGTAATTATCCCAGGCAGCGCCATGTGCTATGTTGTGAGGCGAAATTTTAAGCCCACGCATTCCAATTTACCAATCAATTTTGCCACTATCTACATAATGGGGAAAAAGTGAAACGAAAAGTGTTGGGGGCAAATTGACAGCTGCCAGTATATACCGTACAGTTGCTAATGTGGGGCCCCGACATGGGATACTCACCACACTCAGGGATATGAACACACACTCAAAATGCGCCACACACTACCATGTACTGGAACACATATACCACCTACAGCACACATTTCACCACACATATACTGTACCAACCTCGCCACATAATCGCCCTAAAACACACCTATTTGTTTTGTGGTTTTGGTGTGCAGAATACATTTTTGTTAATACATTCTATTTTGCTAACAGCAGTTATTAACCCGGGCGAAGCCGGGTAGTACAGCTAGTATATATATATATATATATATATATATATATATATATATATAATTATATAAATATATATATATATATATATATATATATATATATATATATATATATATATATACAGTGCCTACAAGTAGTATTCAACCCCCTGCAGATTTAGTAGGTTTGATAAGATGCAAATAGGTTAGAGCCTTCAAACTTCAAACAAGAGCAGGATTTATTAACAGATGCATAAATCTTACAAATCAACAAGTTATGTTACTCAGTTAAATTTTAATAAATTTTCAACACAAAAGTGTGGGTCAATTATTATTCAACCCCTAGGTTTAATATTTTGTGGAATAACCCTTGTTTGCAATTACAGCTAATAATCGTCTTTTATAAGACCTGATCAGGCCAGCACAGGTCTCTGGAGTTATCTTGGCCCACTCCTCCATGCAGATCTTCTCCAAGTTATCTATGTTATTTGGGTGTCTCATGTGGACTTTAATCTTGAGCTCCTTCCACAAGTTTTCAATTAAGTTAAGGTCAGGAGACTGACTAGGCCACTGCAACACCTTGATTTTTTCCCTCTTGAACCAGGCCTTGGTTTTCTTGGCTGTGTGCTTTGGGTCGTTGTCTTGTTGGAAGATGAAATGACGACCCATCTTAAGATCCTTGATGGAGGAGCGGAGGTTCTTGGCCAAAATCTCAAGGTAGGCCGTGCTATCCATCTTCCCATGGATGCGGACCAGATGGCCAGGCCCCTTGGCTGAGAAACAGCCCCACAGCATGATGCTGCCACCACCATGCTTGACTGTAAGGATGGTATTCTTGGGGTCATATGCAGTGCCATCCAGTCTCCAAACGTCACGTGTGTGGTTGGCACCAAAGATCTCGATCTTGGTCTCATCAGACCAGAGAACCTTGAACCAGTCTGTCTCAGAGTCCTCCAAGTGATCATGAGCAAACTGTAGACGAGCCTTGACATGACGCTTTGAATGTAAAGGTACCTTACGGGCTTGTCTGGAACGGAAACCATTGCGGTGGAGTACGTTACTTATGGTATTGACTGAAACCAATGTCCCCACTGCCATGAGATATTCCCGGAGCTCCTTCCTTGTTGTCCTTGGGTTAGCCTTGACTCTTCGGACAAGCCTGGCCTCGGCACGGGAGGAAACTTTCAAAGGCTGTCCAGGCCGTGGAAGGCTAACAGTAGTTCCATAAGCCTTCCACTTCCGGATGATGCGTCCAACAGTGGAGACAGGTAGGCCCAACTCCTTGGAAAGGGTTTTGTACCCCTTGCCAGCCTTGTGACCCTCCACGATCTTGTCTCTGATGGCCTTGGAATGCTCCTTTGTCTTTCCCATGTTGACCATGTATGAGTGCTGCTCACAAGTTTGGGGAGGGTCTTAATTAGTCAGAAAAGGCTGGAAAAAGAGATAATTAATCCAAACATGTGAAGCTCATTGTTCTTTGTGCCTGAAATACTTCTTAATACTTTAGGGGAACCAAACAGAATTCTGGTGGTTTGAGGGGTTGAATAATAAATGACCCTCTGAATAAACTTTTCACAATTTAAAAAAAAAAAAAAAAAAAAAAAGAAATAACATTCTTTTTTGCTGCAGTGTATTTCACACTTCCAGGCTGATCTACAGTCCAAATGTCACAATGCCAAGTTAATTCCGAATGTGTAAACCTGCTAAATCAGGGGGTTGAATACTACTTGTAGGCACTGTAAATATATGTACATACAGTATATGTGTGTGTTTTTTTTCTATGCATACATGAGTGAGTGTGTGTATATGCAGTCATATGAAAAAGTTTGGGCACCCCTATTAATGTTAGGCTTTTTTCTTCATAACAATTTGGGTTTTTGCAACAGCTATTTCAGTTTCATATATCTAATAACTGATGGACTGAGTAATATTTCTGGATTGAAATGAGGTTTATTGTACTAACAGAAAATGTGCAATCCCCATTTAAACAAAATTTGACCAGTGCAAAAGTATGGGCACCTCAACATAAAAATGACATTAATATTTTGTAGATCCTCCTTTTGCAAAAATCACAGCCTCTAGTCGCTTCCTGTAGCTTTTAATGAGTTCATGGATCCTGGATGAAGGTATATTTGACCATTCTTGTTTACAAAACAATTCCAGTTCAGTTAAGTTTGATGGTTGCCGAGCATGGACAGCACGCTTCAAATCATCCCACAGATTTTCAATGATATTCAGGTCTGGTGACTGGGATGGCCATTCCAGAACATTGTAATTGCTCCTCTGCATGAATGCTTGAGTAGATTTGGAGCGGTGTTTTGGATCATTGTCTTGCTGAAATATCCATCCTCCGCGTAACTTCAACTTCGTCACTGATTCTTGCACATTATTGTCAAGAATCTGCTGATACTGAGTTGAATCCAAGCGACCCTAAACTGTAACAAGATTCCCGGTGCCGGCATTGGCCACACAGCCCCAAAGCATGATGGAACCTCCACCAAATTTTACTGTGGGTAGCAAGTGCTTTTCTTGGAATGCCGTGTTTTTTTGCCTCCATGCATAACGCCTTTTTGTATGACCAAACAACTCAATCTTTGTTTCATCAGTCCACAGGACCTTCGTCCAAAATGTAACTGGCTTGTCTAAATGTGCTTATGCATATTTCAGGCGACTCTGTTTGTGGCGTGCTTGCAGAAATGGCTTCTTTCGCATCACTCTCCCATACAGCTTCTCCTTATGCAACGTGCGCTGTATTGTTGACCGATGCACATTGACATCATCTGCAGCAAGATGAAGCTGCAGGTCTTTGGAGGTGGTCTGTGGATTGTCCTTGACTGTTCTCACCATTCTTCTTCTCTGCCTTTCTGATATTTTTCTTGGCCTGCCACTTCTGGGCTTAACAAGAACTGTACCTGTGTTCTTCCATTTCCTTACTATGTTCCTCACAGTGGAAACTGACAGTTTAAATCTCTGAGACAACATTTTTTATCCTTCCCCTGAACAACTATGTTGAATAATCTTTGTTTTCAGATCATTTGAGAGTTGTTTTGAGGAGCCCATGATGCCACTCTTCATAGGAGATTCCAATAGGAGAACAACTTGCAAGTGGCCACCTTAAATACCTTTTCTCATGATTGGATACACCTGTCTATGAAGTTCAAAGCTCAATGAGGTTACAAAACCAATTTAATACAAGTAAAATATATCTTTGTACCGTGTTAGCCATTATTACCATCTTTTCAGTTAGCCATTAAAAGGTATCAACCACTGAGGACTTCAGTTCTTTTAAACAAAATTTTTTTAAAACCAATTTAGTGCTTTAGTAAGTCAGTAAAAAGTAGTTAGGAGTGTTCAAATCAAGAAATTGATACGGGTGCCCATACTTTTGCACCGGTCAAATTTTGATTAAATGCGTATTACACATTTTCTGTTAGTACAATAAACCTCATTTCAATCCAGAAATATTACTCAGTTCATCAGTTATTAGATATATGAAACTGAAATAGCTGCTGCAAAAACCCAAAGTGTTATAAAGAAAAAAGGTTAACATTAATAGGGGTGCCCAAACTTTTTCATATGACTGTATATATATATATATATATATATAATATATATAGCGTATATACAGTATAGACCAAAAGTTTGGACACACCTTCTCATTCAAAGAGTTTTCTTTATTTTCATGACTGAAAATTGTAGATTCACATTGAAGGCATCAAAACTATGAATTAACACATGTGGAATGAAATACTTAACAAAAAAGTGTAAAACAACTGAAGTGAAGATATGTCTTATATTCTAGGTTCTTCAAAGTAGCCACCTTTTGCTTTGATTACTGCTTTGCACACTCTTGGCATTCTCTTGATGAGCTTCAAGAGGTAGTCACCGGAAATGGTCTTCCAACAGTCTTGAAGGAGTTCCCAGAGATGCTTAGCACTTGTTGGCCCTTTTGCCTTTACTCTGTGGTCTAGCTCACCCCAAACCATCTTGATTGAGTTCAGGTCTGGTGACTGTGGTGGCCAAATCATCTGGCGTAGCACTCCATCACTCTCCCTCTTAGTCAAATAGCCCTTACACAGCCTGGAGGTGTGTTTGGGGTCATTGTCCTGTAGAAAAATAAATGATGGTCCAACTAAACGCAAACTGGATGGAATAGCACACCTCTGCAAGATGCTGTGGTAGCCATGCTGGTTCAGTATGCCTTCAATTTTGAATAAATCCCCAACAGTGTCACCAGCAAAGCACCACCACACCATCACACCTCCTTCTCCATGCTTCACGGTGGGAAACAGGCATGTAGAGTCCATCCGTTCACCTTTTCTGCGTCACACAAAGACACGGTAGTTGCATCCAAAGATCTGAAATTTGGACTCATCAGACCAAAGCACAGATTTCCACTGATCTAATGTCCATTCCTTGTGTTCTTTAGCCCAAACAAGTCTCTTCTGCTTGTTGCCTGTCCTTAGCAGTGGTTTCCTAGCAGCTATTTTACCATGAAAGCCTGCTGCACAAAGTCTCCTCTTAACAGTTTCTCTAGAGATGTGTCTGCTGCTAGAACTCTGTGTGTCATTGACCTGGTCTATAATCTGAGCTGCTGTTAACCTGTGATTTCTGAGACTGGTGACTCGGATAAACCAGGGGCGAGTATAGGGGGGGCTGGCAGGGCATCTGCCCCGGGCGTAACTGTTAGGGGGGTGCTGTCGGGCGCCTGATGCAGCGCTGTGAAAGTCTCCATGTGGGCTGCGGTTGCCGCTCTGCAGTGGGAGTCACTATTCTCTGAGTGCGGCGGTCACACTGACCGCCGCACTCATAGAAAGTGCAGCGCGCGGCTCCCACTACTCAATTGTCCTCGTATCTGTCAGACGTAAGGACAAGTGAAGCGGTGATGCCTGGCGCTGACTTCCGGGTCAGAGCGACGGCTTTCATGTGATCATGTCAGCTGATCACACTGCTGACCCGGAGGTCAGGCCTGTAATGCAGAGGCGGCAGAGAAACGCTGATAAGTGCTCCACTGTGGAGCTGAAGACACGAACGGAGGAACATTATTGGGTGAGGGGGTGGTATCTATGCACACGGAATGGGGGGACAGGGGGTGGGGAGAGGGAACTATTAGGGGACACATTATGAGGGGATAGAGGGTGGGGAGGGGGCAGTATCTAAAGACAGTATGGAGGAGAGAGGATGGGAAGGGAGCAGTATCTATAGATACAGTAGGGGTGAGTGGGAATGATCTTTTGACAGTATGGTGGGAAGAGAGGTTGGGGAGGGGGAAGCATCTTTGGGCACAGTATGAGGAGAGAAATGATGAGGATGATGTATGGGTAGAGAGATGATGAGGGATGATGTATGGGGAGAGAAATGATGAGGGATGATGTATGGGGAGAGAAATGAGGAGGGATGATGTATGGGGAGAGAAATGATGAGGGGTAATGTATGGGGAGAGAAATGATGAGGGGTGATGTATGGGGAGAGAAATGAGGAGGGATGATGTATGGGGAGAGAAATGATGAGGGGTAATGTATGGGGAGAGAAATGATGGAGGATGATGTATGGGGAGAGAAATGATGAGGGATGATGTATGGGGAGAGAAATGATGAGGGATAATGTATGGGGAGAGAAATAATGAGGGGTGATGTATGGGGAAAGAAATGATGAGGGATGATGTATGGAGACAAAAATGATGAGGGATTATGTATGAAAAAAGAAATGATGAGGGATGATGTATGGGGAGAGAAATGATAAAGGATGATGTATGGGGAGAGAAATGATAAAAGATGATGTATGGGGAGAAAAATGATGAGGGTTGATGTATGGGGAGAGAAATGATGAGGGTTGATGTATGAGGAGAGAAATGATGAGGGTTGATGTATGGGGAGAGAAATGATTAGGGGTGATATATGGGGAGAGACAGGATGCAGGGTTATGTATGGGGAGAGGGAGGATGCGGGGGTGATGTATGGGGAGAGGGAGGATGCGGGGTGATGTATGGGGAGAAAAATTATTAGGGTTGATGTATGGGGAGAGAAATGATGAGGGTTGATGTATGGGGAGAGAAATGATTAGGGGTGATATATGGGGAGAGACAGGATGCAGGGTTATGTATGGGGAGAGGGAGGATGCAGGGTGATGTATGGGGAGAGGGAGGATGCGGGTGATGTATGGGGAGAAAAATGATTAGGGTTGATGTATGGGGAGAGAAATGATGAGAGTTGATGTATGGGGAGAGAAATGATGAGGGGTGATGTTTGGGGAGAGACAGGATGCGGGGTGATGTATGGGGAGAGGTAAGATGCGGGGTGATGTATGGGGAGAGGGAGGATGCGGGGTGATGTATGGGGAGAGGGAGGATGCGGGGTGATGTATGGGGAAAGGGAAGATGCGGGGTGATGTATGGGGAGAGGGAGGGGTGACGTATATAGACATGGTATGGGGAGCAAATGGGAATGAAATTTTGAGGACACAGAATGAAGAGTGACATGGTATGAGGAGCAAGTGGGCAGGATAGAGAATGAGGTGGAAAAGTATATGGACATGCAGGAGGTAGTGAGGAAGACAGTAAGGGATGAGAAAAATGTGAGGGGGCACAGAATAGAGACTGGGTAGTGGAGGGACGTGGTATGGAAAGGGGGCAGAATTGGAGGACAGTGTGAGGCTATAGCGAGGAGAGGGTGTGAAGAGAGGACACAGTATAAAGACTGGGCAGTATAGGGTGATACAGTGAGAGCACAGTGTGACTAGCATAGAAAAGAGAGGAAGTGTGTGGGGCATGTAAGATAAGAGGGGCAGTGTGTGGGTCATATTTTGTGCAGAAAACACAGTGAGGGGCCATTATTTATTCTGGGGCACAGTGTAGGGCAGATATTTTTAAGTAGAAGTATTATAATCATTCTGCTATTTTAGGTGCATCGTGATGGGATGTGCTGCAGAAAACCGGAGAAGATGGAAATCTGCAGAGATGAGATGTGAATGTGAAAAGTCAACATGGCGTCAGGACAAGGTGAATAGAAAGAAACGACTCAGAGGCAACATCATCTATAAGGTACTTGAATGTAAATGTTTATTTGTGATACTATGTCCCATCATTAGGCCTTGGTCCCACTTGCGCATTGCTTCTAATGTGAGCACAATGGGACCCCCACTGATCAGCTGTTCTTGGTGCAGGTGGCCGGAAATGCTTATTTCTGGATCTGCTCCGTCCTCTGATGGTGTCCGCGGCACCGGTAATGCACATCCGCCTCATTGATTTTAATAAGAACCTGTTGCCACTATCAGAAGACGGAGCCGATCCAGAACTAAGAACTTCCGGCCACCTGCCACCACCGGCACCTAGAACAGGCGATTGGCGGGG